>NC_052487.1:20951981-21087234 GCF_009730915.1 Dioscorea cayenensis subsp. rotundata | reverse complement strand
TTTTTATATATTCAAAAATATTGATTTAATTACCATTTATAATATATCTTTAACGGTATATATTGTGAATTTTTCAAAAAGTATACATGTAAAAAAAGAAACTGTTATTTAATAATGTTTACAAATAACTTATGCTAGTTCAAATTCAAATACAACTAAAAATTGTTAAAGAATATTTAATAGTAAAAAGAATAGTAACTACAATTTATAAATAATCATAAATTTTTAAAGAGATGAAATTTAAAACAAAAACACCACATCAAAAACTAACACCATTTTGAATAATGGTAATTACATAATAAAAGTCTCATAATAAAAACGATGTCTAAAAACAAAATTTTAAATGATTATAATTAATTTAGGAAAAAATGGTTTTTTTAAATAAAGGTGATTTTTTTTAAAGTAAGCTAGAAATAGCAATTTTTTTTTTCTAGAAATAGCTTAAATATTTTATAATGCTATTTATTGAATAGCATGGGAAAAAAATAAAAATAAAAGGGCTAAATCCGTAAATTTAAGAGAAAACAAGGGCATTTCATTTACATGCGAAAAATGGAAATTTAGTGAAATATTCTTTCCAAATATCTCACTTTACGCGCCCACGCACAATCAGATCCTGACCGTCCAAGGGTTAAAGATAATCAATCTTGTCCGTCCATTCTCTCCACACCGACCCCGAAATCCACGGATCCCAGAGCACATAGCTGAGTTTCATCCGTTGGATCAAAGATCGACGGATGTGATCCATCGTACGACTCGCAAATGAAAGTTGTAATTTTTCTAATTCCTTATTATTTTTTTTTCTTTTTTGGGCGTAAACCCTCGGTCTCGTGAAATCGACGAAACCCTAGCTGTCTGCTGGCTCTCTAGGGCTTGGAAATTTCCTAAAAAAAGGAGGAGAAATCGTATGATTTTCAGAGGGCAAGGAGTGTGATTGAGTTGGAGATCAGTTCCCCCATGAAATTTTGTTCAGATCGGTGGTTTTTTGGGGAAATTTCAGCCAGGTATGTGTTTTTTTTCCTAAATTTTTATTGATCTGTTCGATCTTGTTAAAAGTTGGATGGGAGAATCGGGTTTGATCGGTTTTCTTGTTCCCAGGGTGCGATTTTTGATCGATTTGAGATCGTATGGTTGTGATTTTGGTGTTATCTGTGGATTCAAGGTGTGATCGGTGGCTTATGAATGATGGGAGATGATGATTTGGGGTTTCTGCTGTATGTCTGCGGATTGAGAGTGTTTAAATGGAACGCCGTGTAGAGCAGTCTGATTCATCTGATAATTCCAAAAAGTCGAGATCTTTGGATCGGCATAGTTTATATATTGGGAAACCGAGGAGTTTTGTGAATCTTAGGGCTAAGAACTTGGCGGTGGGCAGTGGTCATGAATCTAAGGATTTGAGAAGGAACAGGAGGTGTTCTGCATTTGTGAGCAGGGTGCCCTTTCCAGTTGAATCATGGAGGAAAAGGGCAGGAAAGAGGTGTTACTGAGTAGTTTTCATCCTGCCTCCAAGCGGCGGCGCAATCATTTGAATGTCTCATTGTTGAAAACAAATGGGTTTGTTTCAGGTGTCAGGAGGTGGGAAAATCTGGAAAATAAGAGTAGTGCTTTGCATAATTCAAGTGGTTTGGATCAAAATTCACAGAGTTTGAACAATGAGACTACTGTACAAACATCGGATAAACAGGAGCATCAGTCTCTCAGTGCTCGGGGCTTGTTAAATTCACATGGTCTGGGAGATAGTCTTGTGATTCCTAAAAGGCCTCGAGCCACCACAAGACGTAAAAAAATTGAAAATCTTAATAGCTTAAAGAGGTCCCCAGGGAATTCTATCAGCAATGGCAAAGCAAGAACTGATGCCCCATCAAGCAAATCTCCAATCAATATATTTCCATCTCCTCATGCACCGAATGGCTATCTGAAAAAAAAACTGGACAGTAAGCAAAATAGTTGTTTCAGAAGAGATGGTTCTGTTCCTAAAATAAAAGATGAAAAAGAGAAACACAATAGGAAAAGAAAGAGGTTGGAGGTTGAGCGAAAGACCAATGTGGAGAAGGAAAAGCTTGGTGACGATGAGAAGTTATCTGGAGGCCCTGTAGAGGATGATGAAGATAACCTTGAGCAGAATGCTGCCAGGATGCTTTCTTCTCGATTTGATCCAAGCTGTACTGATTTCTCAGGGAAAAAAATGGCATTGTCTTTGAAATCTGCAAAGGGCTGTTCTCCATTGAAGCAATTTAATGGTACTCTTAAGAGTTTGTGTTCGGAGACTTCTTCGGGTCAGTGCCTGAGGTAGAGTGCTGCGCCCATGAGACCCGAAATAGTAAAGGGTTTGCTAGGAAAAGGCGCCATTTCTATGAGGTCTGCTCTAAGGATATGGATCCTAACTCCTTGATTAAGCAGAGGATTAGAGTATTCTGGCCTTTGGATCAGTGTTGGTATTTTGGCTTGGTAAAGGATTATGATCCTGCTAGCAAGTTGCATCATGTCAAATATGATGATCGAGATGAAGAATGGATTGATCTACAAAGTGAGAGATTCAAACTTTTGCTCTTCCCAAGTGAAGTTTCTAGCAGTTTAAAATTCTCATAATTTGGGTTTGGAGTCAAAAGCAGAAGACCGATCAAAAAGGATGAGGATATCATTGATGACAATTGTATTGGCAACTTTATGGAGACGGAGCCCATAATCTCATGGTTGGCTCGGTCAACTGGTTCTTTGAAATCATCCCCACAAAGGGTCTTGAAGAAAAGAAGAGCCCATTTTCTTAATAATATTAGGCCATCTACCTTGTCACGGAAGATGAATGTGAATGCCGAGCTGTCTACTATCACACCCAACAAGTCAAATTTAAGCTCTGCTGTTCCTCGGAATTCCCTTGATGGAGAAATTGCTGGTGCATCTCTACTCAACAACATCACTCGTTCTGATGACAGGAAGCTATCGTTTGTTTATACCAGGAGACGCTTCCGGAAGAGAAGTAGTGTTTTGGATGGTTTGCCTTCTCAGGTTTCTTCCTGTGGTAATTCAGCTGGATCCTTTCACATTCTTGCTTCTGCTATGGACACTGTGACAGCATTGAGAAATGGCGCCTAACCATCACCAAAAATTGGACTGAAACAAGTTTCAGTAAAAATTGTTACTACCACCTCAATGCATTCATGATCTTTCATCTGAACTGAGAACCTGTTGGCTTAGCCATGCTGATTATGGCCTTCACTATGGTAAACTTATTCAGGTATCGCCAGTGGTACATATGGAAATAATTTTTGTTGATAATGTTCTGGGGTTGAGGGTTGTATCCTTTGAGGGATGTTTGCAGTGGCTATGGGGTTTTGTCTCTTTGATTATATCTGCGTTTCATGGCCAGAAGCATAAGAAGCTTGCAGATATGTTATTGCCATCTACTTCAATTGGGTTTAATGTCTCAAGCTTACATGATCGAAGAAGGCATATTGTTTTTGTTCTGCATAGCTTTCTTCAACTAGATAAATCAAGATGGGAATATCTGGAATATAAACTTAAACATCATTGTCTGAAAATGATGGGGTTACCCATTGATTCTTGTTTTAATTCCAATCTTAAGAATCTTCCAAGCAGTTGTGGGATGATCTCCACCACAGTGATGAGTGACCCTGCCGCAGATAAGGTATATGATCATTTTGCATATGTTATAACTCGTAGAAGGGAATCCTCTAATTGATATTTGTGTATTTTGAGATGCTGTCTTACTCAAAACATGCGTTTTGTTTTTTTGTTTTTTTGTTTTAAACATTTTTTTTGTTGGAATGATGTGTCTCTTGACTTATTTGGGGTTGTATTGGTGTCAGCATGATATGTTGCTTCTCTTTTGTTTCATCTTTATTTTATCCATATGACAATTCTCTCATATTTTCTTCATCTTGATGATATATCTTATCATGGCAGATGTAGAGGACAAAGAAACAAAATAAGTTCAATCAAGTGAACAGAAAACACCATGGCAGGAGTTTACATAATACCTATTTCTCTTTGCAATTTAAATTGATAGAATTTCAACCTATGTCTTTGATGAAATAAATATTTGGTTTACCTTGTTTTCAAAGTTCTTATACTCCAGTATGTAATTGCTACCCTTAAAGTTGTTTAAGGAATTAAAAATCGAACCTGTCCATCTAATCTGCATTGCGTTATAAGTAATTCTAAATTATCTAGAGAAAGTTTGTTATCTTGGGGATGTAAGCTTGGCTAAGTTGTATTTTTATTGTTTATGCAATCTGAGTCATTCTGCCAGAAGATTACTGAAGCCTTTGTAGACTATGTTTTTAGCTGAAAAGGATAAGGTAAAAGGTCATCTTTTGTCTGTGGTCTGTTTACTTGATGGTATTTCTTAATATCTAATTTGACAAAAATATAACTGATTAAAGCAATTCTTCTGATTTTTGGGCTTTTTTCCCATCAGATTGCCTTTGGTTGTGCTTGAAAGAGCATTTTCTATATAATTAGATTGTTATAAGGCGAATAGAGCAGTACCTTCATTAGGATTATGGAACTTATGGCAGTATCCCTTTCTGATTGTGAATTCACATCTTCGTGTCTTTTTGGCAGGACTTATCTGAGAGGCTGTGCTCAAGAATGAACCTTTTACTCAATTCTTTCCAGCAGAAAAATGAGAAGCTTCCTCCATATGCTTTTTCATTTGCCGAGTCACCCTACTTGTTTCTTGGCGTGCATCTCAAGTTGTTGGTTCACAGGAATATGACTTCTCTTAAGCCTAAGAAGCCTTCTGCCATGGCATCGAAAGAGTTGGCAGAAATTGATGTAAAGTCAATTAATGATGACTGTTCAGCTATTGAGAATTCTCTAGATGGAAGTTCAGAAATGATGCTCGAGAATTTGGGTTGCTCTTTGGCTGCTTCCAGCTCTGGAAGGCTAGATGATAGCCATCCAACGGGAGAAACAGATGCTTGCTCGGTCAGCAGTGGTGGTGACCAGATGAAATCCAATCACAGATCCATATCCAGTGGAGGGAAGATTACGGAATTTCTATTGGCCACTCAGACACGAGGAATGACTGCAATGAGAATATTGAAAAAATTCAGAGCTTATCATCTTCATGGATGGGTGATAAGAAATATTCTTCTTCATCTCCTGACAATGATTTTTTCCTCCAGAAAAAAACATGAAAATGGGTGTGATTCTTGTTTGAATGATACCAATCTACATATGCAATCATGTGATCAAGGGAAAGAACAATCTAATGAGGATATGCAAGCTGCATGTCATGCATCTGATATGGCTTGGGAGATGAATGCCCTTCCTGTAAATGTATCGAAGACAACTGCTCCACGGAGCATATGGCATCATAATCGGCTCCCTTCAATTTCACCTAACTCTTGTCAACGTTCAAGATTGTGGACTGAAGACTTTGTCTGGGATAGCTTTGCCAGTGGCTCTAGGAAGCCTCGAACTCAGGTCTCATATTCACTATCCTTTGGAAATCGTGAGATTGGTTCAAGACCCCGAAGCCATAACCGGAAGGCAAGACCTTTTAAAAAAATTAGAATTGATAATGAGAGAGTGTGCCTCATGCATTGGGAAGTTTTCACACCTATTTTGCTTCAAGAATTTGTGATGCAAATGTTCTGGTGACATCTGGGGATAGAGGCTGGAGAGAATGCGGTGCTCAAGTGGTTCTCGACTCTGATGATCAGCATGGTTGCAGAATATCTGTGAAATTTTCTGGGGTTACAAAGTATGATCACAAAGTACAGCAGTCTCTCCAACCTGGATCTACAAATCGCTTTACACATGCTATGATGTGGAAAGGTGGAAAAGACTGGACTCTAGAATTCACTGATAGGAACCAGTGGTCCCTTTTCAAAGAGTTGCATGAAGAATGCTATAATTGGAATATTAGGTCTGCTTCCGTTAAGAATATTCCTACCCCTGGTGTTCGTCTGATTGAGGATGCATATGAAGGTAGTTCTGATGTGCCCTTTGTTCGTAGTTCACCAAAGTACGTTCGGCAAGTTGGTACAGAGATTGACATGGCCTTGGATCCTTCTTGTGTGTTATATGACATGGACAGTGAGGATGAGGAGTGGATATCTGAGTTCAGACTTTCATTGGATGACTCAGGGAATAATGGGTCAACTGAAGTCACAGATGATATGTTTGAAGGAATCATGGATATGTTCGAGAAATTTGCGTATGCTCATGATTGTGATGAGTTCACCGAAGATGATATTCAGGAATTCATGGCTGATGGTGGGCCATTGAACATAACTAAAGCTATTTATGAGCACTGGCAGCATAAGCGACGGAAGAAAGGTTTGCCTTTGATTCGTCAGTTTCAGGTGATTTCAGATCTCTAAGCTTATTCATGTTTAACCGCTTCAATTTGTTTGTTATTTTCTTTCAATTTTTTTAGGTTAAAGCATCGTGTCAGATATTTTGTATTCTCTATATTGACATTGGCATTTTCCTCTTAGAGAAAACTGGCCATTCTTTATGTATATATATAAATATTTTTAAATGGTGTAGATTGATAAGAAGTCACATTAACGTTTACATGTTTGTAAGATAGGAAATTGTTCCTTTTTCTCATGAAGTATGGTTTCACAGCTTTTATTGAGCACCATCCTATTATTCTTGTTTTCTATTACTTGGATGATTGATGCACTAAAATTTCTGTTATTCTACTGATTTCAACTTCTCCACTAAACCATGTCTTATATCATTGCCACCAAACCTTTTTCTTCTTTATGTTTTGTTATCTGTGATAATCACAGCTAACTATTTTCTATTTGCTCGTGTAGCCTCCATTGTGGGAGCGTTACCAGCAACAACTTAAGCAGTGGGAATCAGCCTTGAGCATAATGCACAACTCTTTAGATGGATCCCAAGATAGAGGTTGTTCAATTGAAAAACCAGCCATGTTTGCTTTTTTTGTTTTGCGTCCAAGGGGCTTGGAAGTACCAAACAAATTCTCAAAGCAAAGGTCTCATAAGAAGTTTATGTATAGTGGGCATCACAATTCCTTTGCAAAGGAACAGGATGGCTTGCATGTGTATGGTAATATTGTTTTTCTTTCTTTATTTATTTCTTTTGTTTCAGTATTTAATTTAAATTCATTTTTTTATGCATTCTGATTCGCCTCTACATTTGCCCTTCAGACAGAAAAGTGAATGGAACATCAGCTGGAGGAGAGAAGGATTTGGTTATTGCTATCCCAACCTATGAATCTTCTGATTATTTTTCATTCACGGCATGCTTTTATCCAGTTTCTCCCCAATGGATTCCCGAAAGATGGGATTTTTGATGACTAATGATGCTTCTGAGAGAAGTCAATTTCCTGGCCTTCACAGAAATAATTCAAAGAAGATAGGATTGTTGGCATCTCCTAGGGATCTTCAAATGTTGCCTTCTCATAATCAGAAAATAAAGAGAAACTTTGCTTCACGGTGGAGTGCTGATATGCCTGAGTGGCCCAGCCGAACGGATTCACATCTTGAGGAGTTTCACAGGCATCGAGCTGATATTGATGAGTTTAGATTACGGGATGCATCAAGTGCAGCTCAGCATGCAAGGAACATGGCTAAGCTCAAAAGAGAGAAGGCCCACAGGCTTCTGCACAAGGCCAATCTTGCCCTTCACAAAGCCACTGTTGCTCTTATCACTGCAGAGGCAATTAAAGCATCGCAGAAAAACTTGATTGGTGATGGTTAGGTCTTAAATGAACTTGAGGAGTCTCAGGCATAAACAGCTCACATAAATTAAGGCACATGGTTCATCAGTTTGATGGCTAAAAGCGTATGCGCGGAGATTGACTAAGTCATCCCTTTTTGGGATGGAACTGTTGATACAACATGAACTTTTGACACATAGGTACTTTTGCAGAACCAGATAAGTCATTTACGAGCATTTTCTTTAGCAATTCTATTTAGTTATTTTGTGCTCTGTGCAGTCACCCCATTAGATGGACCTATTACTCCATTTAGAAGTCTTATGTAGTTTCTTGTTTGCTAATTTTGTACAGAAAATTTCCTTCTTACCTTACCTTTTTTTCTTAATGGAAATCTTTGCCGATACTGCATTTTTCTCGAAATACTATCATTCTTCTTGAGACTTCCTTCATTTCTATCATTGTGAGATTCTATACCCATGTAAACACATTTACTTGTGGTGCAAGAGCTGCTTGGAACTTAACGGTATATATTCTATAATTGTATTCATCCTCCACAAGTATGTTGGATGATTGCATGTGTCAGAGAAAACGTCCAATTATACACTTGATTCCTAATCATTGTCAGAAATCAGTATGTGGATGTTCTAATTGTTAAAAATTTTAATTATACGACTTTCATTATTGGAAGCCCGTCGTACTATTAAAGCTTCTATTTTTGCAACTTTTTAATTATATATGAGGTATGCATCTTTTTTTTTTTTTCGCTCCCTAGCTATGGTTCTTTGGCTGATTCAACCCCATTAGATAAATCTGTGGGTTTCTATGTTGAAGTTTATGCAGTTGATGTTGTTCCTCTTATTAATTCATGACATCCATGTAGCTTAATTGCAACTTAAATACATTGTTGTCAGTGATGTCTACTAACTTGTATCTCTTAACAGCAGCAATCAGATGTTATCGCCCGACTTTTCTAGTCATCTGCATCTCATGATGTTTGCTATTTATTTCTTCCGAACGTTTTGTGTATTATGTATTTATGATCGAAGGTTTCTAGCTTTGACCGTTCTCTCTATAAATACTGCTATTTGTTATGTGTTTGCTTGGACCAAAGGGCTTAAGGATCATTCTCATGGTTTAGGTATATAGCAAAAGAAGATGGTAAATCTGAAGATGTGGCTCTTTATTCCTTGCTGTTCAATTGAGAAGCTGGCAAAAACTTTTTACAGTTAACAGCCATATTTTGACGCCAACTTTAATAGGATCATGTTACATTGTTGCTTGTTATTGACAGTAAGAAAGTTCAGTTTTCATCTTGTCAAAGATGTACCTGGAGAAAATTTCATTTTCTTTCCCCTTTTCATTTCTCTGTTGTTAGTTCTTTGGAAATATAATATGATTATGATTCACAAGTAGGTTTGTATGGTTTGGCCCCTGTTTCATTGGTGAATAACATATGTAAATTATTCAGTTTTGCATGTCTCTAGTCTATTTTCAGGAAGAGTATATGTAAGTAAGGTTAGTCTTTTATTAGTAAAATTTGGAAGTATTATGTGTGAACTAAATGTGTGAAAGATGCTATATCTACATTAAATTTTTATTCTATTATTGTTTAAATAAATTTAAAAACCAAAGGGATAGCTATGCATCTACATTCAGTATTCTCTGTTTTTTCTCATAACAACCGTAGCACCTTCTTTACCTTTTCTTTTGCAAAGAAAATTAAGCTGAAGCCATGAACGCTTCATCATCTTTGTGTAGCATTTTTACCATACAAAAAAGTAGTCAAAACCACAGATAAATATGATGGTGCATCGGTTAACGATCTTTTAGAGATTTATTATATAAAGCTGGCTAGACCAACATGTGTAATGAAGAGACATTTTTTTATTAAGCTAGTTGAAGAGATAAAATTTTTATTTATCTTTCAAAAAAACGTTAGATGAAGGTGATGTTTCTTCCACCTAATATGTATTACAGTCATTCGGAGTTGTAGGCATAGTATGGCATTGTGTCTTGGAGTAGTGTGAATTTGTATGTTTATTTGGAAAGATGCAAAATAAATGTTATTATTATTATTATTATTATTATTATTAATCCATCTCTTTCATTACCCATGCCGGTTATCTTCCAAGCTGGATAATTAATACAAACAAAAACAAAAACAAACAAAGAAATCAATTACAAACAGAGATCATTTGATCTTTTCAACTAGGACTTTCATATTAGCATCAGAAGACTCTCCTCCACTAACAGCCTCCAAAGCCTTATCTTTCCACATCTTGGCCTTTCTTCTTATCTCAACACCCTTCTCTCCATCCCCCATCACTAACTCCAAACACCTCACAAGCTCTTCTCCTTTAACAACTCCATCACCATCACCATCACCATCACTCCTCACTCCACAACCCCACAAACTCTCCACCAACTTGGCATTCATCCCTTGATCTATCCACTGAGGCACACACACCATTGGCACTCCGCACGCCAAACTTTCCAAAGTTGAGTTCCATACACTATGTGTCACAAAACATCCAACAGCCTTGTGAGCCAACACTCTCACTTGTGAGCACCACTCCACCATCATCTCATTCCCATCCTGATCATCATCTCCTTCAATCTCAACTAGTTCTTTCTCTCTGTTATCCTTTCTCAAAACCCATAGATATGGTCTCTTACTCTCCTTCAACCCTTTCACCATCTCCTCTATCTGCTCCTTCTTCATCACTGACATACTCCCAAATGATATATACACCACTGATCCTTCCTCCTTACTATCCAACCATTCCATGTACTTCTTCTCATCCTCTTTGAAAAGATAACCAGAACTAGATAAGTTGGTTTCTTTTGATAAAAGTCCAACAGGTATGGTTTCAATCTCAGCACTAACTGAAACTAAAGCATCAGTTTCCCATTCCTTGAAGGTGTTTATCAACACTCTAGGCTTCATATTCCTCTCTTGTTCTCTATCCAAGATCTCAAACATTTCTCTCATTAATTGCACAATGGAACCGAAGTAGCTATCATAATCAGTGACGGTGAGAAACGGTGACAAGTCTTTGATTTGAAGGGCCATTAACCCCGGCAACCAAACAGTGAATGAAGGTTCGCCGGCGTGTGCTTGGATGAGACTCTCAAAACCATGAAAGAAGTGGTAATACGTTGCGAATATAGTGGCTGCTTGTATCCAATAGAAGACGAAAGGGATGCCATGTTGGTTAGCAATGTCCACCAGCCATGGTAAGAAGACGATCACCATGCATGTCACCGGACGGCCACCGGCGGCGAGGTCGTTAATGAGTATAGAAACGTCGTGTTGAGTATTTGTTCGGAAGAGTGAGTGGCACTCCTTGGCATGCATGGTGCCATGTTTGTTACCTTCTTCGTCGAAGCCATCGGAGAAGGGAGGTAGGTGATTAGGCCATCGTTGAAAGCTTTGTCGGAGTTGAGGGGTGGAGGAGAACATGCGGCGGTGGGCTGAGATGGTGGTGGAGAAGGTGACGGCAACGCCGGTGGTGGTGGCAAGGTGCTTGGCGAGGTGCAGGGTGGGGTTTATATGGCCTTGAAAGGGGTACGTGATGAATAAGAAGTGGGGTTGATGGTTGTCCGCCATTAATGGTGTTCTTGAGCTTGAAGATGAATGGGATGTTTTGTTGAAAGCTAGAGCTGTATAAATAAAATGAAGAAGATGATGAAAGACTGACGTTGGTGATGACGTATGGTTTTTAACATATCAGTACTTTGGATTTAAGAGCTTGGTTGAAAAATTGCGTAAGAGCAATTGCTGCTAAAGCAAATTAATGGAAGTGGGGAAAGTGAACCTCCTTATCTTAGGCTTATTTTGTGGCGGACTAACCTTGGATTGTTTCATTGATGATAATATGAGATTTAGTAGTTTTGAGAATAGTATGAATCTAGGTTATCCATTGAAGGCCAAAGCCCCTAGCTGCTAAAATCTCAAGTAGTAAATTCAAGGCCAAAGTATCAAATACTTTTGCAAAGTTTACTTTGAAGACGTATCCAAGTAATTTCCGTTTTTGAAGATTAAAATTACTTCTTGAACTGCAATGGTATTATCGGCAATACATCTTCCTTTGATGAAGCCAGATTGAGGTTCATCAACTAAAATGTTGATGACCTGACTTAGCCTACTAGCAAGGATTTTGGAAATGATTTTACAGATAAAATTGATTAGGCTAATGGGTCGAAAGTCAGAAACTTCTGTCGGTGCATTTTTCTTAGCTAGCTATGAGCACAATATTAATCCAATTTAAGCCTTCAAGATTAATATGACTGGACAAAACTAATCTCGAAGATCAGAACCAAGCTATCTTCTTGGAAATCCATTTACCTTTCTCTTGGTGGTCGACTGACCCTGCTCAACTCGGTCCTTTCTTCAATTCCCACCTACTGGATGTCTGTCTTCAAATTACCATCCTGGGTAATTAAAGAGATAGATAAAATCCGTAGAGATTTTCTTTGGAAGGGTCCGGATCTTGGTTCCAAAGGTCTCCGACTTGTTGCATGGGACAAAATTTGTCGACCTCGTAGTATGGGTGGATGGGGTATTCTTAACCTTCACTCCTTCAACAACGCTCTTCTTGCCAAATGGTGGTGGAAAATCTTTTCTGGACAACAAGGCTGTTGGTCAAAAGTCATTCATCTAAATTACCTGAGTAGAGGTCCCCTGGACCTCTATTTCACTCTCCACCAAGAAATAAATCCTTTTTCTGGGCTGGCATCACCCCTATTCTTCCTGCTTTCAGAGCTTGCACTTCTAAATCCATTTGCAATGGTGCCTCTACCTTTCTCTGGTTCGACAACTGGCTTGATGGCCGTGCGCCAAAAGACATTTGGCCTGACCTTTTCAATATCTGCATGGCACCCTGGATTTCAATTAGACATCTCTATCTGAACCTCTCTTCCCTCGAATCAATTTTTAGTGAGGTTTCTTCGGATGCTCTTCAATCTCTCTTACACTCACTACCTGATTGTTCTTCTCCCCATGAAGATAGGAGCACTTGGACCTTGGAATGTAAAGGCAGCTTTTCTGTTCATTCTTTCTACAAATTCCTTATTGATGGTGGTTTGCGCACTCCTCTGTACCTTTCCTTCTGGAAAGTGGACTGCCCCAGCAAGATTACTCTCTTTTGTTGGCTTGCTAGTGACAATAAAATTCTTACTCTGACCAATCTCGCTAAGAAAGGATGTAACTCCCTTATTGGAACGGACACTTGCGTTTTATGTTCTAAAAACTCAGAAACTGTGGATTATCTTCTGATTCATTGTGACTTTACCTCGAGAATTTGGGCTTTCTTCATGAGTACTCTGAATCTTCATTCATTCCCAAATTCTACTGAGCAGATTTGGTCCACTTGGATTTCTTCTCTGGATGTGCGTGTGCGCACTTTTTGGGACCTTATTACCAGAGCAATTTTCTAGAATACCTGGCTGGAAAGGAATAATCGAATTTTCTATCTTACCTTCATTACTATTGAAGTAATTATTTTTAAAATTTCTCGTATGATATTTAATTGGTGCTCTGCAGCTAATGACTCAACTCAGCAAGTTCCCAATGATTCCATTCAGTCTGTCAAGCGCTCCCTCGACTTCTTGAGCGCCAGATCTGCAGGCCTCGCCAGCGGCTCGACACAACTTCATCGTCATGAGTGACTCTCCTAGGTTCCGCTGAGCTGACCTCTGCTGTCTTTTGGTGGTCTTCGTCTCCTCAGCTCCTGGTCGTGGGTCTTTCTTTGGTTTTTTTTCCAGTTGTTTTTTTATTTCGTTGGTTGTGGACTGTCACACCACTGGTGTAGTGTCCTTTTTGTTATGTTTTCTCTTGTTTTTCTTTTTCTTTAGTCTTTCTGAGTTGTCTGTTGTTGTTTTCTGTTTTTTTTTAATAAATCTATGGTTTATTCATTTTTGTCAAAATAAAATAAAATAAAATAATAAAATAATGATAGAAGTACATTATCAAAGATAGATGATGCTCTTCTACCGATCACTAAATAATATTAAAAAAGAAAAGACTTGTAATCTAGCTGAGTTGACAGAGTCTTCACAAAATTCTGATTCTATTACATTTTTTTTATATATAAAATCTTATTCTATTACATAGAAAAACTAACAAACATAAAAAAAAAATAAAAAAAATAAAAAAAAATCAATCATTAAGAAATCTTTCGAAGAAAATTGTTTAGATTAAGAGAAGACGATCCACCTTCACTCACAGCCTCCGAAGCCTTGTCTTTCCATATCTTAGCCTTTGTCCTGATCTCAACACCCTTGTCTTCATCCCCCATCACCAACTCCAAACACTTCACAAGCTCTTCTCCTTTGACAACACCATCACCATCAACTGCACTCTTCACTCCACACCCCCACAAACTCTCCACCAACTTCGCATTCATTGCTTGATCCGACCACTGTGGCAAGCACACCATTGGCACACCGAACGCCAAGCTTTCCAACGTCGAGTTCCATCCACAGTGCGTCACAAAGCATCCGACTGCCTTGTGTGCCAACACTCTCACTTGTGAACACCACTCCACCACCATCCCATCTCCTCCTTCATCAATCTCAAGTAGTTCTTTCTCTTTGTTATCCTTTCTCACAACCAATAGATATGGCCTCTTGCTCTCCTTCAACCCTTTCACTATCTCCTCCATTTGTTCCTTATTCATCATTGACAAACTTCCGAATGATATATACACCACTGATCCCTCCTCCTTCTTGTCCAACCACTCCATGTACTTTTTTTCTCATCCTCCTTGAAAAAGATAACTCGAACTGGATGAGTTAATTAATTTTTGGTACAAGTGCAATAGGTATGGTTTCAATCTCAGCACTAACTGAAGCTAAAGCGTCAGTTTCCCATTCATGGAAGGTGTTCATCAACACTATACGCTTCATCCCCTCTTGCTTTTTCATCCAAGAACTCAAATAACTCTCTAAACAAACAGAGAAGAGCGCCATCTAGGCTATCAGAGTTGATGGTTCTAACTAATGAAGGCAAGTCTCTGATTTGGAGAGGCTGCAACCCTGGAAAGCAGACGGTGAACGAAAGGTCGTCGATATACGCTTTGATGAGACTCTCAAAACCATGAAAGAAGTGGTAGTACGTCACGAACACGCTGGTGGCTTGTATCCAATAGAGGACTGAAGGGATGCCAAGCTCGCCGGCGATGTCCAACACGCAGTTTAAGAAGATAGTGTGTACCATGCACGTCACTGGCCGACCACCGGCGATGAGCTCGTTAATGAGGATGGAAACGTTGCGTTTACTATTTGTTCTGAAGATTGAGCGGTACTCTTTGACATCCAAGAAGCCACGTCCGTAACCCTCTTCGTCGAAGCCATCAGAGAAGGGAGGTAGGTAATGAGGCCATCGTTGAAGCCTTTTGTCCGAGTTGGGGTGGAGGAGAACATGCGGCGGTGGGCGAAGACGGAGGTAGAGAAGGTGACGGCGGCGCCGGTGGTGGTAGCGATGTGCTTGGCGAGGTCGAGGAGGGGTTAATATGGCTTTGCATGGGGAACGTGATGAATAAGAAGTGGGGTTGAGGTTTTTCCGCCATTGATAGTGATCTTGAGCTTGAACATGAACGGATGGCTTGCATGGGAGTTCCAGCATGTATGATATGATATGACATGATATATATATATATATATAATGGAAACGGGATGAAGAGTGACGTTTGTGATGAGTTATGGATTTTTACGGTGTTTTATACATATTTTTTTCTTAGTTTTAATTTCATGAGCACGATGTTGCACGATTTTTTTTTTTACATGATTTTTCTTTTAATGGCGTGGGAGTTCCGGCAGGTATGATATTATATATATGATTAATGAAAACTGGGGTTTTTCATTTCATTTTGAAAGAAGTGTTCTGGAGTGCGAAAGTAGGAGAAATGTCACTTTGTTTAAGTGACAAAAGTAATATCACTTTAATAGCTCTAGTGTATGTTTGTCAGAAAATGATAATAGAATTCAAAATTTAGATATATAGTAAAGTTTTATAAATTTAAAAAAATAAAAAAAATAAAAAAAAATGAATTTTTATAAAGTGGCTCATCTACTTTTATTAGTAGGTAAACCATGTTGGGTTAGATTTAGTTCAAAATTTATTTTGGACATGTCTATTTTTAGGATTTATTAATACAAAAAAAATAGGGGTAACTCACATCACTTTCTCGAATTCTCCCCATTTCAATTCAAAGGGACAGGCCTTAAATTGTAATAAATAACCATATGCTTTTAAATTTCCCTCATCCATCTCCACCAATCTTGACAGACTGTCCATCCGAGTAAATGTGCTCTTTAATGATGCTGCTGCATGCTGTTTTTCTTCCTTCTACTTCTTTTTTTTCTCATGTAAATACATAGAAATAAGGGACTTCTTTTTTTCTCATGTAAATACGTAGAAGTAAGGGACTTCTTTTTTTCTCATGTAAATACATAGAAATAAGTGTAATTTTTAAGCAGTAAAAAAAGCATTACATTAAAAATAAAAAGTAGGTGTAGGTTCAAGAGCTGGAAGCAACTTATCTCAATCAAAATTATAAAAAGAGAATTGATCTCTCATTTTTCATTTGACAAGAGAAAATGTATTAGTAACTATGGACCCCTCCTCTCTTATCAGCATGTTTATGTAATATAGCTCAAGTGAGGAATTCCCGGTGCATTTCAGAGTTTCCATCCCATTAGCGTCACCATGTCATCAAGATTTAAGGTTTGATTTTTTTTTTTTCTTCTTCTGCACTTTGTTCTTTTGAAGAAGCTGCAAAACGTGGAAGTATTGCAGGAGTGTTGTAGCAGTAGTGACCAAGGTTGAGAGGAGCTATTCTCCTTTAACTCATTTGTCAAGTGTTAGAGGTAGGTGGTTTGCTTCTTTTGTTTCCTTTGGTCTGTTAAAACTTTAAATAATGCAAATTTTTTTTTAAAGGTAGGAGTAGTTTGGTATGAAAATTTATTTTTGGAATGTCTTTGATAACTATATGTTAATTTGATTTGATTAATGTTCATCAACAGTTGATGCTAGTGGAAAGACAGACATTGATGAATATAGAATACTCATAAGTTCTCAAATCTAATGTCTTCGGTAGAAATTTGATAAATATATCGAGTATATAACCTCAGATAAGGTGAAATTATCATCTTTTTAAAATCTTATCGATTGCATTTGAAATGTTTGATGAAATTATTTACAGAATGAAGCAAAGTTTGAATATTTGTATTTGATAAGGAATGAGAAACGACTGAAGTTACTGCAGTGAATGTTTTTTTTTTGGGGGAAGGAGCTCGATGAGCTATTTTATTGAAAACAAACAGAAATTACACAAGAGTTTAAAAATTATAGACCAAAGCCCACAGAAAAAAACAACACAAACAAAGACAGAAAAAAACAATGAACACAACAAAAACCAAAAGATTACAAATTAAAGAAAAAAATTACAAACTTATGCCGGACTTGAGGACTTGCTTCATGAGCCAGCAGCGGAGATCCTTACCCCTGATGAAAAAGAGTGAGAGCATGAGAGTTAACTCCATGAATCGCCAGATCGTTAGCAACAGTCATCCATGCCTTCGGAATAATGCAAACTCGTGGGAGATCAAAACTGGAAAGATAATCATGGTTCAATCGCCAAGCTTGAGGATCACTGCCATTGTTAATGATGTTGAAGAGTTCAGAACAAGCAATGAAGATTGTTTTGACTTGGAGGTCGGACGCATGAAGGCTGCCCAGTGCAATCAAAAGAGCTAAGGATTCAGCTTCAAGAGTTGTTTCTGCAAAATTATTACAGCACCCTGCACACACAAACTGGGAGTAACAATTAGTAAGATTAAAACCAACACCATAAGCATTGGACTCCCCATTATTCATAGAAGCAACAAAAAGATAAGGCCCATCAGTGAAGGAGAAATTGCTTAGAATGAGTTGCTTGCCAGAGTTAAAAGTAGAAGATTGAGAAAACTCCCTGACATGATTAATTGCCTTGATAGGAATGGAATGGAAGTCAGGAGTTTCATGGCAAAAAATAAGATTACACCGGGTCTTCCAAATAAACCAAGAAGTGACCACGATTATGGACTGAACACGCAAGTCATAATCGGGATTGTTCGGAGACAGCCAATTGCCAGCTGAGAACCCATCATGAAATACAATTTGCTTACCAATAGCATTACTAACCTGTTGGCAAACAAGCTGTGTCTTGGGACAAATGTTGAATAGGTGCTCAGTATTTTCAAAGTCAAGATTACAGAATTTGCAAAAGGTTTGAGCACCCAGATTCAACCTGTAAAGATACTCATAAGTTTTAATACCATTATGCAGTAGTAACCAAATGAAGTGTTTGGGTCTGGGAGCAACAGACAAGCGCCAAAGGTTGCCCCAACCATTCCAAGTATCATTATTACCAACCGAATTGTTAAAGTGGGCATAAACCATAGAGGTCAACTTATGATTTTTGGCCTTGGGGAACCAGACCCATTTATTATAAGGACAAATGCTCACCCTATTGAAATGCAGATAATCAAAATTCAAGTAATCACCAAAGATGGTGCGCATCAAAGTGATATTCCAGCCATCATCCAAAATCAAATCAGACATACTCAATTGATCACAATCCACATGCATATTAAGGTAGGTGTGTTTAAAAGCTAAAGGAATTTCGAAGTACCAAGAATCAAACATTATATTGGTAGCAGCAGGATAAAATTGATGAAGCCAAAGTTGAGGTTTAATAATATTAGCGTTATGTCAAAGACCTCTAAAAAACTAAGAGCAGTTTGCAGGAATAGTGTCATCCCAGAAGTTCACTAGCCCATACTTATTGATTAGAATGTCCACCCATATGGCATCATGGTGATTAAGATAACTAATAACATTTTTTTAGCCATTAATAAGATTTTTGGATGCACACAAATTCGGATCGAGAGACCCCTCGAGTGCGTTTAAGTGTAATATCTCATCCAACTAATGAGTTCATGCCTTTTCGATTGCCACTCTTAGACCAGAAGAAAGATCTAGCAGCCTTAGTGATTCCATCAAGAATTGTATCGGGTACTGGATATACAGACAAATAGTACACATGAGTGGACATCAAGACAGAGTTAATGAGAATTACTTTGCCAGCCATTGAAATTTGGGTATGTTTCCAAGAAGAAAGGATATTTTTCAGTTTTAACAGTCATCTTGGAGAAACTTGTAAGCAATAATCTCTCGGGAGAGATTGGCATTCCAAGATAAGTAAAAAGGAAAAACCGCCAATTTTGTAACCAAGAATAGAATAGATGCTCTTTTTGAGTGTAGAGTTAAATCCGGATGGAAAGTAAATATTAAGGTTTTTCGGACTCGGACCCGGCCATCGACTCGGAGAAGGGTAGGGGTCGGGTCAGTGGTTGAGCGGGGTTGAACCGGGTTGAACAGGGGTCAATAATTTTTTTATTAAAAAAATAATATAATTTTTTTAGTTATATATAATTAAAAAAATTAAATATTGAAGAATAAAAAAATAAAAAAATAAAAAAACATGATTTTTTTAAAAAAATTTAAGCTGAGTATTTTTATATAAATAAATATTGAAGTACACCACATTAAAAATGTAAAAATACACCCTAATAACATAATAATAAACTAATATAAAAATTAATTGAGAAAGCATAAAAAAATATTCACAAGGAAATACATAACTAAAAAAATTCATTAAAAAAATTAAAATAAAAAAATATTCCCTTTGGTATCTCTCTTTCTTAGTTTTTATAATTTTTACATTATAACCCCCAAACATTAATATATTATAAAAAAATAAAATAAGAATTAAAAATTAGGCGAAACTCGGGTTGATGACCCGCCGGGTCACTCGGGTCACCAGCTTGATCGCCCGGGTTGCCGGTTCAACCCCGGTTTTATCAAAATCCGGTTTTATATATTGAACCGGACCGGTTTTAAGGCCGGGTCCGGGTCAACCCGGTCCGACCGCCAGGTCCGGTCCGGGTATGAAAACACTGGTAAATATTAGATTTAGATTTATTGGCACGCTGACCTATGAGCTTACCATATATGGACAAACATAAATTGATATTACGGGCAGCCTTTCTAGAAGGTGAAGTAATAAGAATTAAATCGTCCGCATACATAAGATGATTGAAATTACGACTAAGGGGAGGAATTAAACCCAGGAATCATGTTCTATTGCATAGCAAAGTTAAGAAGTGCAGTTAAATTTTGCGCAACAAGAATAAACAAATATGAGGAAAGAGGGTCTCCCTAGCGAAGACCTCTGGAAGAATTAAACCAGTCAGTAGATTGCTTGTTGATTAACAGAGAAAAGGAGGCAGGCCTAAAGCAAGTTTTAACCCAAGAAATCCATTTGTTAGGAAAATTCATCCGATAAAAAGTGGCAAGAATTGCATTCTAACTCAGTGTATCATATGCCTTTTCGATATCCAGTTTCACTAACATCCTAGGGGGGGGTATGCAATCTCTCGATCCATCGAATGCACAACTTCTTGAAGAGTGATAATATTATCGAAAGGATTCCTATTAGAAATGAAGCCACATTGCTCTCTTCCAATTAACCGAGGCAGAACAGATTTGAGCCGATTCAATAAAATTTTAGAGATAATTTTGTAACAAACATTGCAAAGCGAGATAGGACGATAATCAGAAACAGTTTTGGGAAGTAAGTGAGGCCCCAAGAATTAGGGATGACAGAATTGTTAAAGAAGTAAGAGATAGCATTAAAAAGAGAATCACCTATATCATTCCAAAAAAAGAAATAAAATTCAGAATTGAAGCCGTCAGGGCCAGGACTCTTACTTGAGGGGAGGGATTTAAGAGCCTAATATACCTCAAGTTTGGTAACCTCCTTTGTAAGAGCCACACCATCGGCAGCCAATATCAAGGGAAGATCAGAGGGAAGCGCCTGAAAAATATCTATGACCGAGTTGTCCGAGGGATCAGCCCAAAGGTTCATATAAAAGTTACTGAACACTTTCTCTATGCCTTTCTGATCAGTAACAACAACTCCAGCATCATTAGTAATGAGAGGAATGGAATTAACATGATTGCGACAATGAATTGAATTGTGAAAAAAATTAGTATTGAGATCACCTTTAAGAACCCACAACTGTCTGGCACGTTGAGCCCACTTTGTGGAGTTTTGCCGGTGCAAAGCAGTAAGACGATTATATAGTGGAGAAAGAGCATTGTCAACATAAGTTATATTACCATTCAAACCTTCTAACGCCTCTGCCTCTAGAATTTCCAACTCCAATTTATTGATACTGGCCTCAATGGAATTCAGATCCCTGTTCTTCCAAGCAATGAGATTAGTCCGAGCACGAGATAATAAATGAGAGAAAGCATGCAAGGGGTTAGAATGAGGTTTGAGAGACCAAGTCTCCCGAACTACATCATGACAGTCGAGATATTCAAGCCAAAAATTATCAAATCTAAAAATTTTCTTTTTGATGGGCACACGAGGGGTAAGAGTAAGAAGAAGAGGGGCATGATCAGAGAACAGCATGGGGAGGTGTTTGATAATATAAGAGCCAATAAAGTCAATACTTAAGGAGTTAATCAAACAACGATCAAGCCGGGCCCATTTCCTAGCATTACCCAATTGATTGTTGCACCAAGTATAACTAGAACTTGCAAAATTAACCTCTATAAGATTATTAATAGCTATAAAATCAGAGAAAACTCGAGCCTTGCGACGATAATAAATAGGAGATCCTCCCTGAAACTCAGAGAGAGAAACAATTGCATTAAAATCACCTATGAGAATCCAGGGAATAGAAACATAAGTAAGACAGGAGAGCTCAAACCAAACATCAGACTGCTCCTGAATATGTGTGGAGTTGTAAATAGTAGAGATAATCCAGGACTCATTCCTGCAGTTAGTGATTACTAAGTGTAAAACAAACCTGGATCGGACAAGAGGAGTGACTTTGCCAATATGTCTTTGCCAAGCCACAATGATCCCTCCGGAGTAACCTTCTGCAACAATGGCAGCCCATGCCCAACGCTTGCTAAGTTTGGAGCAAAACTTAGCGAGTCTACCGTTATCAGCTCTGGTTTCCACTAGACAGAAGATAAGAGGCTTGTATTTCTTCATAAAAAATTTGATACGAGAAAAGCTATCCCGCTTTGAGATGCCTCTGCAATTCCAACAGACAATATTAGTAATATTAGTGAATAACATGTAAACAAATTGGATAATGAGTAGAACACCAAAATCAACAGGAACTAAGAGGAAGAAGAAGTTGAGAGAGAAACAAGGACAAAGTCCTCTTAATGGGAAGCACCCAAACCCAGAGCAGCCTCAACCCCCTGATCCATCCGGCCTTTCTTATGGATGGATTCCGGATGCTGAGATACCCTACGAACCGGGGGTTTCCTTGCGAAGTCCCTGATCGAAATTGATCTAACGTCATGCAATCATCCCGGGTTCGTCTGGACCTTCATATTCAGACATCTCACTATCTTCATCCTCACCCCTCGATTCTTTCGAGTGAATGTTAATTTATCTTAATTTTGATAAGTTCATTGTTTAAAGTAGTCATTTTTGATCAACAATTGCGAGTAAATGTTTTTTTCTTAATTTTGATAAGTTCATTGTTTAAGGTACTCATTTTGATCAACTATTGGTGTGTGTGAAGAGTGATGCAGATGAACTTTGACAACTTGTCCTCAATTTCCTCTAACTTAGCTAATTCCTTTTAGGACCTAGAGAGTAGATGAAGGAGACTATAATTTAGCGTGATGTCAAAATTCAATGAGATGGAGATAGATCTAAATTTTAATCAGAGTTTGTGATATTGATATTATAGGTTTTACCAAGTTTATATGATTTAAATTTGTAATTAATTGAAGAATTATTTTATATTTGTTTTTATTTTTATTTTTAAATTGACTTTTTTAAATTGGAAAGTAAATAAAAGACTACCTACAACTACGTTAATATATATATATATATATTATTTTTCCTTTAGTTATGTTGCGATTATCTCTTTTGTGTAATATTTTTATGACAGATAATTATTTTTTAATAAAAAATGCGCGAAAGGCAACCCCTCCCCAAGGTTAGCCTCACTCTATGGCCCATAGCATACATATGCCATAGCAACATGCGCACATGCTAATCTCATATCACATGAACTCTTGCAAACAAATAAAACATGCATATATATATATATATATATATGGCCATACGTTCCTTGAGAACGTCCCTAGTTTTAAATTCTGAGGATGTTTTCATCACAACCGTTGATTCCTCATCTATGGATTGTGATGTTTTCTCATGTCTCTATACACAAACTTTTCCCTAATGATCTGATCCCTCCCTCCGAGGCCATCCCGCACTACCAAGCTCCTCTTGTCGCCGGCCTCGTCCTCCATCTCCGCCAAGTCCATCTCACACTACGAAGCTCTTCCCTTCTTGTCGGCCTCGTCCTCCCCTGAGCCCGCCCAATACTACCAAGGTTCTCCTTTCCTGCAGGCCCGTCCTCTCTGGACCGCAAGCCTTTCCTTGGCTGCCAGCCCCATCCTCCCCCATCCATATATTTCTACTTTTAATTGGTTAGTGAATTGAATTAGTATATATTTTCAATTTTTGTTGATGTATGAACTAATGCCAAGGTTTTCAATAGATCAACTTTCAATATTTGTTAATGATTGTGAATGCCAAAAGATGTAATTATGAGTGTAAAACTTGAAAGAAATTATTTGAGCAAAATATGTTAATTATATTCCAATTTTCAATTTTTGTTAATGATAGTGAATGCCAACAATGTAATTGTGAATGGAAAACTTGAGAGAAATTATTTGAATGAAAGATTATATTCCAATTCTTGAATAATAGTGATGATAAGCATTCCCTGAAAAAAAGAATACAACATTTATTTTTGTGTCTTTTTTTAATGAACATATTTTTGCTTTTCGAATTTTATTTTGTAATTAATTAGATGTGATTTTTCTTGTTTCCACTATATGTTTATTTTTTTATTTTTTTGTCATGTTAAATTATAGGTGATCCGCAAGGTAATGTCGAGGGTCTTTTTTTGATTATCTATGTTAATCTATGATAATCATAGTTTGAATAAAAGTAATTTTTCTCTCATTGTTTTTAGATTTATTATTAATGGTCAAATTAGGCTTTTGAAAATTTTTTGATATGCTTTGATATATTGTAATTATTTGTATTTTTCTTGATAGAATGTCATGGAGAATATCAATGATGATGATTCCGTATTTGAGAATATTGATATTGATTTGAATGAACTCAATCCGTGCGGGTTAAATGAAGAACTAGCAATTAGTCCACAATCTCAAGATATACATGAATTGGCAAGAACTCCATTTGTTGGTATGGAGTTTCAAAATGAGGATGAAGCATTTCGATATTATTTGGATTATGCAATGTCTACAGGCTTTGGAGTAAGAAGAGGTCTGTGTACCGTTCATCTTGTTCTCAACTAATTACATGTCGGCACTTTATTTGTGATAAAGAAGGAACTAAGTGGATGACAAACAAAAGGCAAACGGGAAAAGCTATTCAAAGACGTAGAGATACAAGAACAAATTGCCAAGCTCGGATGATAGTGTCAAGAATGAAGAATGGAGTATGGACCATAAAGACCTTTGATGATGTGCATAACCATCTTTTACTATGCACTCCTTCCAAGGTGAAGAAGATCCGGTCTTACCGCCACATTAGTGAAACATGTAAATATTTGATGGAGACATTGCATAAAAGTAGAGTGGGACCAAGCCAAATGTATCGAATATTGAATGAAACACTTTCAAATACGGGGTCTGCATTAATTACTCGAGATGACTGTTCAAATCATTTGAAGGGAGTTCGAAACAATAATATTGGGCAAGAATGCATGGCAATTGTTAAGTTCTTCAAGGAGAAAAAACTTAATGACGATTTTTTCTTCTTTGATATGGAGTTTGATGAGTTTTTTGGGCAGATGGAAGATCTAGAATGGCATACTCAGAATTTGGAGATGTTGTTGTGTTTGACACAACTTATCAAACTAAGAGATTTTGTTTTCCCTTTGCTCCTTTTGTTGGAGTCAACCATCATAAGCAATCTATTCTATTTGGTTGTGCTCTAATCGCAGATGAAACACAAGAAAGTTTTTTATGGGTATTTTAGACATGGTTGAAATGTATGCTAGGGAAACATCCACAAACTATTATTACTGATCAAGACTTGGCTATGGGGAAGGCTATTACAAAAGTTTTTCCAAATTCTAGTCATCAGCTTTGGACTATGGATGGAGAGACATTGGCTACATGCTCTTGCAAGAAATTTGAGAGAGAGAGGGTGTCTTGTGTTGTCATATATTGAAAATATTCAAAAAAAAAGTTGCAAAGATTCCAAAAAAATATATTCTCCGGCGTTGGACTATGGATGCGAGATATAGGTCAAGTGCTTTAATGGTTGAGATGGGCAACAATACCTTTACATCCTTGATGAAGTGGAGTGCACAAAATATGTGTTTTCGTATTGCACATTCCATTTCATCTCTAGAGATATATGAGAAAATTATGCCTAACCTAAATGACATCTATAAAATGGTTAATGAAATGTCTAGCATGCGAGGACATGGAATGCACACCGAGCAAAATGAGGAAAGTCAAGAGATTATTGGATCTTCTTCTATGTTTGCCTTCGTAGGTGAAGATGATGTTTGTGGGTCGCATATCACTATTCATGATCCAAACCCTGTCAAGAGCAAAGGGCGGCCAAAAGTGAATACAAGGATTAAGTCTGGAATCAATCTTCAATTATTAGCCAAGAGGAAAAGAACTTGTAGTAGATATGGGAAAAAAAAGTCATTACATGACTACATGCTCATTGAGTAAGACAATTTTTTTTTTGTTGAAACATTGCGTTAAGTTGATTCATATTTTCAATCATCCATATTGTTTACTAATGAAATTTTCTATCTTTAAATGCAGGTCAATCCTAGGAAGCTTTCATGGTGTTGGACTATTTATCACTATGTACTTCCAATTGATTGTATCTTGCATTCTATATATGTTCAAGGATGATTTCACATTTTGTTACTGAATCTTTTGTCATTGATGTGATTGGTTCTTATTTGTCACTATTTATTACTGAGTATTTCTGTAGTTGTCTCTTGTTTTTCTTAGCAAAAAAAACTTTGTCTCTAAATTGGGTATCTAATTGTGGTTATGAATGCCATGTGAATGATTCTTATTGTTCTTCTTCATTTTCATTTTTTTTTACTATGTTTATGTTCTTCTGTTAAGAATAATAATATGTTTAACAAATTTAGTGTGTGTGTGCAAACATACTCTCATCTCAGGCTATCCTTGGCATTTGGATTCAAATATTTTTTTTTTCACAAATTATAGTTCCTTGTATAAAATTAGTTGTTAGAGAGTTGGCTTGTGTGAAGTTGGAAGGCATTGGGATCCACCATTCAACATTTTGCTCATGGAAAAGGTTTTACTGAATTATTTTTAATTTTTTTGTTATTATGATTGTGCTACAGCATGGTACAAACATGGGGGCATGGGGTTACTATTACTTAATGAATGAAGAGTTGAAGAATAATTTGAAATGCCTGGGGAAGCATTGGCATCAGTCTTCATTAAAATGCCTTGGGAGGCATTGGCATCAGTCTTACAATTTGAAATGTATGTATGAAGAATACAAGTTGTAAGACATTGACATCAATCTTCATTTAAAGGCCTGGGGAGGCATTGGCATCAGTCTAATAATTTACATGTAATTAATTGTTTATTTATTAAAAAAAATAAATTTTTGTAAATAATAATTGCCATTTTCAATTGAAGTAATTGTTAGATTGTAAGTAATAATGGTTGAGAATTCATCACTAATACATTAATTGTGTGACTTTCAATTCAATTTTACTACAATAAAAGATTTGTTTGAAGTCACCATAACAAAATAATATTTTTCAGCTCAAAGAGGAAGAGAATGGAGATGAGAAAAAGGCTGGCAAACCCATTTAACTTTCTTCCATTGAGATTAATCACTACATTGTAACAATTTCAAACAAGTGTATAACTTTTGCCATTCAGGTATTTTATCAAACATCTTATGTGGCAGGACAATCATACTAATAATAATAGGATTGCTAATACTCTTGTTTCTCCTAATTACATCCTTTTCATGCTAATCACTCAATTATCACATCCTTAACTATCCTACCCAATTCTAGCACAGTTAGTTCATAACAAAATGAGAGAACTTCACCACTGAGACTTCCTTGTTTGGTCGTTCACTCATTCTAGTTATCGAGATAAAACCAATGTCTTCAAACTGAGATCTAATGCTACATATAGCTTCTCTGCACAAGCCATGCTTTACAATCTTAACGCACATGTGTGCAAGTCCCATATGTGCACCATGCCATCATCTGACCAGAACGCATCAACGAGCCACTCAAGTAGACCACGCTCCACACCGGTCTCCTGTCCCACCGTGCCCCCTGGGTCTCCCATCCTGTCGTGTCCATCTCGCAATGTTTTAGAGGCAAGCTATTGTATGAAGAGCGGAGAAGGCTCGCAGCATCCGTTTTGGAGATAAGATCACATCCAGAGGTAAAGGAACTAATTGTCTGGAGATAAGATAGAGATAAGATAGCGTTTGAAGTATTTAAAAAGGGTAAAGCTCTCAGTTGTTAGATCAAAATCTAACGGCTGAGCCAAGGACATCCCTAGATTTTAAATCTAGGGACATCCTTAGAATACTGGCCCCATATATATATATGTGGCATAATACCTTAATTGGTTCCTCTACTTTTCTCTCTCTCCCCTTTTGGTCTCTTTTACTCGAACATGCCTGACTAGTCCCTCTACTTTTGAAAATGTGTCTACTTAATTAGAAATGCTCCCAACTAGTCCCTTTACTTTTAAAAATGACCAAACTAGAGTGACTAAGTGGGCGCATTTTTTAAAAATAGAGGGACTAGTTGGGAGTATTTCTAACTAAGTGGGCACATTTTCAAAAGTAAAGGGACTAGTCGGGAGACTTCGAGTAGATGGATCAAAAGGGAAGAGAGAGAAAAGTATAGGGACTATTTTGGTGATTATACATATATATATATACTTATATATATATATATATATATGCACACACACATATGGAAAAGATAACTCATTTTTGGAAAGATAGCTCATTTTGTATAGATAAACTTCCAAAAAACATATTTTTACTTAATAAAAAAAACTTCAGCCAAATAGATCCCTCACTGACACCTTAAACTATTTTATAGGTCTTCTCCCACAGTCCCACTCACCAACCTTGGTTTCCAATCTCAGGTAGGTGTCTCAGACAACAGGATTGAGAGTCCCTAATAAGCAAAGTCAATGCTAGACTCTTAGTTTGGAAAGCCAGGATGCTCTCCCTAGGAGGTAGACTTAAAATAATTAACTCAGTTCTCACATCCATCCCTATTTATTAAATGTCTAACTATATATAAACTCCCCTAATTGGTCTCTAATTAAATCTATTGGTCGAATTTGTCGTGACTTCTTATGGCATGACCTTGACACTGACAAGGCAAGTGGATTAGAAATGGGTCTGCAGACCAAGAAACTTTAGGCTGGTGGGAAATTCTAAATCTTATGGAATTCAACTTAACGTTACTGGGTAAGTCGTGGTGAAAAATTCTTTTAGTCAAAGGGTGGTGTGAAACTACTATCATACAATTTAACTACTTCCAACACCATCAACCTTGGAACTTATTCCAAAGGCTACCATCCAAGAGATCCTTTTTCTTGGAAGTTATAATGAGTTGTGCTCCTTGCGATCTATGGCCAGGTGCTTCTTCTAACACCCCTCATCCTTTTGGTACAATTAGAAATATTGCTCCTATCTTTATCCACAGTTTAAGAAAAGTTGATCCTTCTATTGATGATTACTTAACTGGGTTGGTAACGACTCTAAAGACCTAAAACGTTGGTGCCAATGTTTGTTACATCGTGAACTTTTTACAATTTTCTCATAGACGAAGGCATTCAATGTCGCCCTACCAAGGCTTTTGTTTGAGAAAGGTTAAAGCTTTCACTTGGTTAGATTGGGATTACAAACTTCTTACTCTAAAAAACTTGGATAAAAGAAAATGTAATAAATTCCCCACTGCTACCTATGTTTTTTATTGTGCAACAATAGAAACCTCATATCACTTATTTCTTCATTGTCCTTTTGTGGTATAAAATTGCATTTTTCTTCAGAGCCTTAATCTGAATAGTCGCCCAGAGTCTCTCTTTGAGCTATGGGGATCCTAGATGTTGTGACTTAATTAGAGGTATATAAAAAGTTACATATATGGATACACTATTTAATCAATAATATTCTTTGGAGCATCTGGTTTGAAAGAAATAGGCGTATCTTGTTTTAGTTCTTCTTCTTCTATGATTTTTAACATAACTAATTCACTTATTTTTTGGGAATTTGCATCCCATATCTTAAATGATAGAAGCTAGAGGAACCAACCAACAAGGTCAAGAGAAACCATGGCGTTTGTAGATTCCAAAGGAGTTAGCCGAGCCGAGTAGATCATGAAAGTTGAGCGTATATATACTCCCACTGGCCTATTCTTATTTTGTGTCTTTTTAGCTCACTTAGCCTTAGGTCTTCCTAAGTTGAACCCTTTTGCTTTTGCATAGTGTACCTTGTCTTACATCAAGTGGACCTCTATTGTTGTTGTTATTGTTGCACGTTGTTGCCATTTCTCTCTTTTGAGGTTTTCTGGTTTATCCACTTCATCCCAAGAAGAAGAAGAAGAAAAAAAAAAGATTTATGTATTTGTTTGAAAGATAAAGCAAGGATGCTACAATTCCATCTGAGCCATCTCTCAAGCTGAACCCAAGAAATTAAGACATCCTCAAATAGCTCTCCAATCGTTATTTTACATAAAAGAAATTAACAAACATAATAAATAAATAAATAATCAATCATTCAGAAAACTTTAGAAGAAATTTTTTGAGATTAAGATCAGATGATCCACATTTACTCACAGCCTCCGAAGCCTTGTCTTTCCACATCTTAGCCTTTGTCCTAATCTTAACACCCTTCTCTCCATCCCCCATCACCAACTCCAAACACCGCACAAGCTCTTCTCCTTTAACAACACAATCACCATCAAACTCACTCCTCACTCCACAACCCCACAAACTCTCCACCAACTTCGCATTCATTCCTTGATCTGACCACTGTGGCATGCCCACCACCGGCACGCCACACACCAAGCTCTCCAAAGTTGAGTTCCATCCACAGTGAGTCACAAAACATCCAACCGCCTTGTGTGCCAAAACTCTCACTTGTGAACACCACTCCACCATCATCCCATTCCCATCCTGATCATCTCCTTCTTCTCCTTCAATCTCAAGTAGTTCCTTCTCTCTGTTATCCTTTCTCACAACCCATAGATATGGCCTCTTGCTCTCCTTCAACCCTTTCACCATCTCCTCCATTTGCTCCTTCTTCATCACTGACAGACTCCCGAATGATATATACACCACTGATCCCTCCTCCTTTGTGTCCAACCACTCCATGTACTTCTTCTCATCCTCCTTAAAAAGATAACTAGAACTGGAGTTGGTTTGTTTTGGCAAAAGTCCAATAGGTATGGTTTCAATATCAGCACTGACTGAAGCTAAATCATCAGTTTCCCATTCATGGAAGGTGTTCATCAACACTACACGCTTCTTCCCTTCTTGCTCTTCATCCAAGAACTCAAATAGCTCTCTAAACAAACGGAGAAGGGCCGTCTCGGCTATCAGAGTTGGTGGCTCTAACTAACGACGGCAAGTCTCTGATTTGGAGCGGCTGCAACCCCGGAAAGCAGACGGTGAACGAAAGGTCATCGATATGCGTTTTGATGAGACTGTCAAAGCCATGAAAGAAGTGGTAGTACGTACGTCGCGAACACGCTGGCAGCTTGTATCCAATAGAGGACTGAAGGAATGCCATGCTCGCCGGCGATCTCCACCACCCAGTTTAAGAAGATAGTGTGTATCATGCACGTCACTGGACGGTCACCGGCGGTGAGCTCTTTAACGAGGATAGAAACGTTGCGTTTACTATTTATTCTGAAGATGGAGCGGTACTCATTGGCATCCATGGAGCCACGTTTGTAACCCTCTTCGTCAAAGCCGTCGGAGAAGGGGAGGTAAGTGATGAGGCCATCGTTGAAGCCTTTATCCGAGTTAGGGGTGGAGGAGAACATGCGGCGGTGGGTGAAGACGGTGGTGGAGAAGGTGATGGCTGTGCCGGTGGTGGCAGCGATGTGCTTGGCGAGGTTGAGCGAGGGGTTGATATGGCTTTGCATGGGGTACGTGATGAATAAGAAGTGGGGTTGAGGTTTGTCCGCCATTGGTTGTGATCTTGAGCTTGATGATGAAAGGATATATGGTTTGCATGAGAGTTCAAGCATGTATGATATGCATAATGGAGGAGGGATGAAGAGTGACGTTGGTGATGACGTATGGATTTTCTTTTGTTTACTTGGTTGTTTGGTTATATATATATATTTTTTTTCTAAGATAATTTTAATTTAATGAGCACGACTTATGTGTTTTTTTTTCTTTAAGATGTGGCTTAAGACTTAAGTTTCGATTTGACTTTAATAAATTAATTAATGATCTTGCTTAATCAATCCAGCAAGGCTAATTAAAATACATTGCTTCCGTTATGGCGTCCATTATATTTATGGTCCATGATGTGGTCTGGTAGCTAGATTGAACGTGTGTTTGAACATTCTGTTGGGATTGATTAGACTCTGGACAAACAACATGGCAGGTAGCATGGACATGATCTGCGTCGAGCTGTCGTACTGAGAGGCTTTGATATGCATGCCCAGTGTTTTGGTTCAGGAGTAGTATGTTGGCATTCTAGAAAAATAAGATGTGGTTGGTCAATCTACAGCAGAAGTTGAGTATTATGCTTTGGGAGCAGCTCATTGTCAAGCAATTTGGATGAAACAAATTTTAAAAGATTGTGGAGTGTTGATTAGGGGAAAGGAGCTCATATAGCTATTTTAAGGTCTACATGAGTCTTAAAGTTACACTAGAAACAAAACAAAACACAAGACAAGAACAAAAACAAAGACAAACAAATGCAACAGGAAAAAGAAAGATAGAAAGAGTCAGAAATAGAATCCTGCATTGATGAAGCTTTTCATGATCCAATATGGGAGGTCCCTTCCCTGATAAAAGAGCGTGAGCGTATGAAGATTTTTGCCATGGACTTTAAAAATGTGCATTAGGAAATCATTCTTTTTCCTCACCATAGTCTTTAAAAATGGCGCAAATATCAATTTTAAAATTACACTTACCCATATAAAAATTTTTATTTTGATTTTCTAGATGAGGAAGATTTTTTGTAATTTATATTTTTTATAAGGTTACATATAAAAAATTTCCATTTCAAAACTAAAGATTTTTCTTTACAATAGCTTCTGAAAATCATCAAAATCTACCTGTAACCCTTACAAAAAAAATTTATTTGTAATATGATTTTTGTACTTTTCATATTTCACAAGGGTGTATATAAAAAATGTGCATTAAAATATCAGTGTTTGTCCTCACCATATTCTTTGAAAATGGCGTAAATATCAATATATAAGTTACACTGACTCGATATAAAAATTTTTATTTTTATTTTTCTTTTTTGATGTGGAAGATTTTTTGTAATTAATATTTTTCATAAACTTATACATAGAAAATTTCCATTAAAAATTTTGAACATTTTTTTTCTTACGATAGCCTTTAAAAATTTCTTCCAAATTTTGAGAGATTTTGTAAGAATTTCTCCTTACCACAAGAGTGTCTAGACTTCAGGTAGAATTAGAGAAAATTTATGAAATTTTTTTGTTACCCCAAGAAAGTCAAGACTTTAAGGTGGAATTAGAGAATTTTATAAAAATTTTTCGTTATCCCAAGAAAAGTTAAGACTTCAGCTGGAATTAGAAATTTTTACTGAAAATTTTTTCATTACTCCCAAAAAGTCAAACTTCAAGGTGGAATTAAAAGAATTTTATGAAAATTTTTTTCGTACTCCCAAGAAAGTCGTGACGACTTGGAATTAGAGATTTTTTCCTGAAAAATTTCTTATTACCCTCAAGAAAAGCTCACGACTTCAGGTAAGAGTAGAATCTTTTTCGAAAAATTTCTCTTTATCCCAAGAAAGTTAAGACTTCAAGGTGGAATTAAGAAAATTTATGAAACCCGAAGAAAGTCAAGACTTCAAGAAAAATTACCAAAATACCCTCCATAAATTCATCCATCATTCATCTTCATATTTTTCTTCTTTTTTCTCTTTTCCTTCATTTTTCTTTCTCTTTTTTTACTCCTTTTTTTCCTTTCTTCTAACTCACCCTTCATTTTTTATTTTTCCTTCTCTTTATTCTTCCTTCATTTTTAATTTTTTTCCTCTTCAATTTTTACCCTTCATTTTTTTCATCATTTTTTTTTACTCACCTCTGTTTAAATGCACATAGAGATAAAATCATTCTGATATCTACATCAACCAGAGGCATCCCCAGAAACTTCTCAAGTGGCTCCCCATTTTTCAATTAGGCCAAAATTTGAATAGCCGACATGCCCCAACCATCAGCATTAGTATGTGAATTACTGAGCACATTCAATTCCTCAAACATCACAAAGGATACCACCCTCGTAATTCCATTCATTTCGAATTATAAGCAATTCTCTCCCAACCAACTCAAGCAAGAGCAACCTGGGTAATCCTAGCTCTCTGGACTGTAGACCCATGTTTGACTTTTCCAACAATTCTCACCCCGTCATTGATTGCCTCTCCATTAGAGCCATCCATGAGAGCCATAAGGTTTACACTGGACTTTGCACCACCATCAGAGAACACCTTTCTTGCATTTCTCACGAGACAAACTGGCCTCACCAAAGATTAATGCAGCTTCTTTCCATCCATGGCTGACTCTTCACCCCCACACTCTCTTCATTTCAGGCTCACACACCTAGAGATTAGACTAGAATTTAGATTTGAATCAAGGTTCTTCACATCCAACTTCAAAAACAGTCTCGAGCCGAGCCATAACCTCCTCCATCGATGGCTGCGGCTCTTTCAATGACTTTACACAACTAGCAGCAAGGGATGCAAGCTGCTTCCTCGCAATGGTGTCCCTCGGTGGCTCAATCCTTGGATTATAGAATGCCAAGACCTTTCCTTTCTTCAACAAAGGCACAACCCACTCAAGATTTCTAGAAGAAGAATGCCAAAGAAGGTTCTATTTCTCATGAACTTCATAACCAAGAGCCGCGAAGGTTCAGGATCGATGAGATTGACAAGACGAGCTTGAAAAATGAGAGAGGATCTGGATCTCGTTCTCCACCTCGTTGTTACAGCGGGCCTGCACGTGAACAGGCAGGCGAAAGAGAGGCACTCTACGGACACAAAATGATGATCACCGAGCATGACCTTGTAGACTGTGCCATGGCTATCGCAGCCAAGCAAGGTCTTGTCGGAGAAGCTGGACGGCGATGTCTCAAACTCACGGTAGCTGAAGACGCAAATTAGAAGAGCGGCATCGGGATGATCAAGGTCGCTGAAGGAATTGGGCTTCCAGAGCTGGTTGGGTGCAAGGGCGACGACGGAGCAGCAAGTCATGACGGAGGACTCGGTGTGACAGGAAGGGCGGCCAATTGGGACCAGAGAATGGGGAATAACTCTCAAGGTGTTTGATGAAACGCGAGAGAAAGAGAGAGCACAAACGAGAGATAAGAAATTCATGGCATGCATGTGCATGTGTCTCTCTTTAAATGCATGTAGCATGAAAGTACATGAGTTTCTTTATATTTTTTCTAATCAGTGCATGCATGAATTGATAGAACAAGGAGAAAAGACATGCATAAAAACAAATGAATGTACAACACAACACATGCAGGGCATTATGGCTTTTTGGCTTATCAAACCTAAACCTATGTGAATAGACAATAATTTAATTTATTAAAAAAATATGGAGACATGGAATAGCATAGCTCATGGGATCTATCATATTCTATGCATGCATGGTGAGCTCCGACTTCTTCTTTCTCCTTCTCTTTTTTTCTAATTTTTTCTCAGTGTCTCATCTTGTTTCTTTTTTCTTCTTCGTCTCCCCTACTCTCTATTTTTTTCTCTATCTGTCTCTCTTCTTATCTCTTTTTTTGTCTCCTCCTTTTTTCGTCTTTCAAAAATCTCAACTCCTCCGAAAAATCCTCAACTCCGGGAGACTTTTTCGAAAAATTTTGAATTCAAAATTTTCCGATTGTTATCCTTAATCTCCTCCTTTTTTTCTTCTTTTTTTATATTATATATATATATAAAATATTTTTTATTAGTATTTTTTTTTGAATTTCCCTCCTTTTTAATTATTTTTAAATTTCAAACGACATTTTCAATCAATATATATATCTTCAAATATATATATATATCTCTCTCCTCTTCTTTTTATATCATTATTATTTTTTTCATTTACCCCACTACTTTTTATTTGGAATAGTGATAACGCCTCTTTTTTTCTCTTTTGCTCCCATTTCAAGTAGGAGAAAGATGGTTTATCATTATCATTCTTTTTATTTATCTTTTTTGTTTTGATTTTTAATTCAAAGTAGGACACCAAGTTCCTAATGGGATTAAAAATAAAAATTTCTATTTAAACATATGTAACCCCTTATAAAATGTTTTTATTTTTAATAAGGCTTTTTTACTTTATACACTTCGATGGGCGGTATATAAAAAAAATGTGCATTAGAAAATTATTCTTTTTTCCTCAAAATAGTATTTAAAAATGATGTAAATATTAATTTATAAATTACACGAACCCCATATAAAAATTTTTATTTTGATTTCCCCATTGAGGAAGATTTTTCTAATTTATATTTTTTTTATAATGTTATACATAGAAAATTTTCATTCAAAAACTTGTGAAAAACTTGAAGATTCTTAGAAAATCATCAAAATCTCAATCATATGTAACCCCTTATAAAATGTGTTTATTTATATTAAGATTTTTGCACTTAATACATTTCGAAGGGCTGTATATAAAAATGTGCATTAAAAATTTGTTGTTTTTCCTCACTGGTCTCTGAAAATGGCGCAAATATTAATTTACAAATTACAATTACCAACTATAAAAAAATTTATTTTGATTTCCCCAATGAGTAACATTTCTTGTAATTTATATTTTTTTTATAAGGTTCCATGTAAAGAATTTCCATTCAAAAATTTAAAAATTTCCTTTACTATAGGCTTTTAAAATCATTAAAATCTCAATCACAAATTTACATGTAATTGCTTATAAAATATTTTTATTTATAATAAGATTTTTACTCTTTATATATTTCGAAGGGCTTTATGTAAATAATGTGCATTAGAAAATCATTCCTTTTCCTCGCCATAGTCTTTTAAAATGACGCAGATATCAATTTAAAATTACACTTAACACGTATAATTTTTTCCTGATAAGGTAGATTTCTTGTAATTTATATTTTTTGTAAAGTTGTACATTGAAAATTTTCATTCAAAAACTTAAGATTTTTCCTTAGAATAGCCTTTGAAAATTATCAAAATCTCAATCACAAATTTGCATGTAGCCCATTATATATTTTTTATTTATATTAACAATTTTGTAATTTATACATTTTGAAAGGCTGTATATAAAAAATGGTGCATTAAAAAATCGTTGTTTTTTTCTCACCATTGTTTTTGAAAATGGTAAAAATATCAATTTATAAATTACACTTTCCCTAAATAAAAATTTTTATTTTGATTTTCCTAAAAAGGAAGATCTCTTCTAATTTATATTTTTTTATAAGGCTATACATAGAAATTTTTCATTCAAAAACGTGAAGATTTTTCTTTAGTATAGCCTTTGAAAATCATCAAAATCTCAATCTCAAAATTACATGTAACCCCTTATAAAATGTTTTTATTTATACTAAGATTTTTGTTCTTTATACATTTCGAAGGGCTTTATATAAAAAATGTGCATTAGAAATTGTTCCTTTTCCTAACCATAGTCCTTCAAAATGGGGCAAATATCTATTACTTACACTTACGCCATATAAAAATTTTTATTTTGTTTTCTTGATGAGAAAGATTTCTTGTAATTTATATTTTTTATAAGGTCATAGATAGAAAATTTCCATTCGAAAACTTGAATATTTTCCTTTACTATATAGCCTTTGAAAATCATCAAAATCTCAATCACAAATTTACATGTAACTCCTTATAAAATGTTTTTATTTATATTAATATTTTGTACTTTATACATTTTGAAGGGTTGTCGTATATAAAAAAAAGTGCATTAAAAAATCATTGTTTTTCCTCACCATAATCTTTGAAAATGGTGAAAACATTAATTTAAAAATTCCACTTACCCCATATAAAAATTTTTGTTTCGATTTCCTTGATGAAGAAAGATTTTTTTGTAATTTATATTTTTTATAAAGTTATACATAGAAAATTTCCATTCAAAATTTGGATGATTTTCCTTATGATAGCCTTGAAAATCATTAAAATCTCAATCACAAATTTACATGTAGCCCCTTATAAATTATTTTTATTTTTAATATAAAGAATAAAGTTTTTGTAATTTATATATTGTATAGTGCTCTATGTAAAAAATGTCCATTGATAAATATTTTTTTTGTTTTTCTCTTTCGAAGTGTGTGAAGTTAGTGGTGCGCCAAATCAACCCTAGCTTATACTACGCTCACATTTTTTTTTTTTTGTTTTTAAGCTGGTTCTGGGAGTGGGAAGGAATTATTATATATTATATATTAGCTAGGATAAGGGCACATCTATTGCTTTTGACCACTCGGCCACTCTCCCCTTAGATGCGATTCAGCTATATAAGTAAATAGGTAACGTAAGGAATCACCCCAGTTCCCACCATGGCCTAATTGACAAGCCATATGTAAAAGTTAAAATTTCAAATTTAACAAAATTGGATGCTAGGTATTTCTTCTGAAAATGGATTAAGTGATATAACTTAAACATCTTACTCCATAAAAACATGAAGATACTAAAGAAAAGTCGATTTACATGCCCAATTAATAAGGAAATCAGAAACAAACATTACTGGCAAACACACCCCTGTACACAGACAGTGCTGCTTCCATCTGTTCTGTTCTTTCCAAGCTTGCAGGGCGAGTTGAGGAATAGTGCCATAAAGTCTTCCACTTGATCCCTGTAAGTTTTTCATAAACCCTTGGTGCGACACTTGGGTCATATCCCGCATAGGCCATCAACAAGAGGCCAATATGATCTGCCTCCATTTCCATTCTGACAAACAAACAAACAAATCAATTGTAAAAACTAAAAGAGGCCGAGTAAGTTGCAACATAAAAAAACAAAGGGAAACAGTCTTGTAACTGTGGAGGAACTCAGCCCACCCTAACCTGATTTGCATCATTGGTGGAGGAAGAGAAATGCTTCTGATGCTGACATGATGGTTCACCATTTACTCATATTAGTCAATTAACTTCTCTTCTAGCTTAAACAGGATATATAATGGAGTACAATTGTGACTATGTAGATCAAAGTGGAGAAAGTAGTACAAGACCACACAAAATTAATGCCATGAGCATGATGTTAACGTGACCACTTAAAACTCTTTCCGAATTACTTGTGGCCATTCCAAGTCATTTTGAATGCTCATTTCCTACGCAATTAGAATTTTTTTTTTCTTTCAATGTGGATGTAGGAAGCATAATAATTGGGTTGGGATACAAAAGGGAGAAATGAATAAGGTAGAATGAACCTTCTTGAAATTAAACAAATGAAGATATTTCAACATGATAATCCATGTTACTCTTATGTATTTATTGGTAACCGTACAAGAATCTCAGAATGGGATAATGTATGAAAGAAGAAATATTAGTTGATTTTATTCCAAAGATTTTGTCCTTTCCGGTTACAAATTAGTAAAAGATACAAGAATGCCTTTTATAGTCCATTGAACTACAAACTAAACCCGCGTCCTCCTGACAATATTTGATACTATAATGTCCTTGTAAGAAACCTACTATGGGCACTTTGCTCAATCACCCCCCCACAGAATGCCTTTTCTAGGCCAGAACAACGTTGCTAAAGGCCAATTCCATCAGTCCCTAGCAGAATTTTCCAACATTTCCTTGTCTCGCACAACACTGTCCTTCAAGTGCCAGATTGGGGGTATATTTTACAAGCATCATTGTTCCCAGCATGTCATGTACATAACCCATGGTGTGCCAGAAACATGAAATGTCAATTATTTTGCTCAAAAAAAACATCATGTCAACCTTTTTTCCTCAAATTCAAAACAGAAAAGTCATGTATATGTTAATTCAAGACATTCTACATCTCTTGTTACTATGGAGTTTGATCGTTTCCCTCAGTGTATCACTCTGGATTGATTTATCATGATCCAAGGAGAGCTATCACCAACTTAATTACTTAAGACTATCCAAATTACACACGAAGTTAACTTTAAATTTGTTCATGTAAGGTATGAATAAAAATAAAATTGGAATGTAGGGTTCAATTTCATCCGCATGCAACAAATTAAGAAAATGTAATTTAGTTGATTAAACTATTAAATAGAATAGTCATTGTTACATATCCTCCAAAGACACTATGAACTAGAAACACACAGTACCATGGCAGGATCAAAACAAAAAGCAATTATAAGCCACAATGAAATGACCAAGTTAAATAGGCTGGATAAGGGTAAAATTACAGAGAAATTAAAGTGAAATACCTTGTGCAGAGGTCCTCTTTCCGCATTAAAGCATCCACTATTTTTTCATGATCAAAACAACAGAAACGTGGCATGAAATGAATATCCATCCACAAGCCTTTTGTAGCAATCTCAGCACCATGGCGAGCAACAACATGGGCAACCTCCAAGAAACAAATAAAAATCCCTAGATAAACTCAAAGAATCATCTCAACTTCAATCAATAGCAAGGAAGAAAAAGGATACCTCATGCCCAAGCAAAGTGGCGATCTCGGCATCCGTCCTGAGATGATCAAGAACTCTGGTGGAAACCACAATCTTGCGACACGGAAGGCAAAAGGCATAGAAAGTTTTATCGCTCACCACAAGCACCTCCCAACTCTCAGCCTCCGCCGCCTTCTTCGTGGTCTCCGGGGACTGCTCAAGAGCTTGGATCTCACAAGCGTACCAGAGATCTCCCCACTGCCACTTGTCATGGATCTCAAAAGCGTAACTGAGATTGCCCCACTGCCGCTTGTCATGGTTGAGACATGGTTGAATGGCTTCGATGATGTTCTCGGAGATGCGGCGGACGCGGATGGTGTCGGGATGGTTGCCGGGGAGGATCCTGCCCTCGAGGCCGTTCTTCAGCTTCTGAAACTCGATCTCGCTGATATCTCGCTCAGCCAAAGGAGAGACGATGACCAAGCGGGAGTTGTTACTGAAAGGGACGGTCTCAAAATAGCGGTAATAGATGATGCCTCCGCCGCCAACGATGACACCAAGAAGAACGGCGAGGGGTTGGAGGATGGTGCGGCGGTTATGGTGCCATTGCTGGGGCTGGAGTCGATCGAGGTTGCAGAACCGGCGCCATGACAAGGATGGATTGGGGATAAGTCCAGCGGTGGGGTTAGGGTTGGAGATGGACCTCGAGAAGAGAGGAGGAGAAAGAGGAAAATGGGGTCTGGGAGAAGAAGGGATCTTCGAGGAGATGGAGCGACAGAGGAGGGGGAGTGACCTACAGAGGAAGTTCATTTCGTTTTTCGTTTGGAGGTTTAGACCAGTGAGTGAGGAAGGCAGGAGTCTTTCTTATTGTGTTATTTCTTGCACCCTTTTGTTCAATTATTTTATGATAGATGTAGGTTTCTCACCGAAGAAAATGCCAACATCGATCTCCATTGGCAACGTTAGCCTCTTTATATGGCCCTTAGCACACATGTTGTTGAGTGAAATGTTCAGTGAAAAAACTATGTGGTTGATGAAATGCCTTTTGGTTTTCTATAGCTGAGTATCTATGGTCAACTAAACTCAAAATAGAAGACTTTGGAAAAAAGCTTGACCAGCCAATCAGATCTTCCCACTTACTATTAATTTATAGCAAAAGTAATACAGACAGAGAGAAAAAAAAGCACCACATCCATGGGCTAATACGCAGAGTCGAATGTTTTTAAAACGGGACCGGCCGGTCAGACTGAAAAAATCGGGAATCATCCCATAACTTAGTCCGATTTTAGAATAATTGTTGACCAAATTTTGAACTGGTCAAACCCGGCGAACCGGCCGGTCGGATCAAAACCGGATGAAACCCGATTTTCAATTTTTTTTTGTTTTATTTTGTTTTGTTTTTGTTTTTGTTTTTGTTTTTTTGTTTTTTTTGTTTTTTTTTGTAAGAAAGGACTTAGGGCATGAATTGGTTCTTTTTTTTCTTGATTTCATAATGCTCTTTGAGTCTTGATTTGTCGAAAATATTGTTTGGATTCTTAGAACTTTGGAGTTTGGAAGTATGAGAAAATAACAAAAGAAGAAACTTGTAAATTGTTTAAGAGGTAGAGATCATACAGGACTTAGTTTATTTTATACTTTTATTTAATGGTAATGATGATAAAAAATGAGAATTAAATTAAGCATACTTAGTTCTAGCTTTGTTTTGAATTTTTTTTTTCATGTCTTATCTCATTCTCACATAATTAGTAATTTAATTAGTGGTTTAACTTATGTAGTGATCATCATCCATTAATAGATTAAAAAAATAAAAAGTTTAGGGAATAGAGACCGGTTCACGATCCACTTTATGACGTCATCCGACCAAAATGGGTCGTCCGACCCGTGACCAAATATGAGACTGGTTCACTATCCACTTTTAAAAACATTAACACAAACATACACCCCATTGGTCCCAACCAACCCCTATCCTGCTCCAGCATTGGTCTAGTACAAAATACAAGAGATTATAACAATATAATAATATTTTCTTTCACAAAACACCACCACCTTAACTACAACACCCATGAACGATCTAACCCAGCTTCTCAACAGCACCATACTTCACCACTCCAGTCAGATACAGTCACTACACCATTTTTGAGCTTTAGAGGCAGTTAAATAGAGGGGTTTTAAAAAACCCCCTCTATAAAAAAATAGGATATTTTTATCATATTTTTAGAGTCGGTTTAGTTAAACCGCTCTACATTAATTTTGTTTTAAAAAATAATTAAAAAACCCCTCACACACACACGTACACACACACACATCTCTCTCTCTCTCTCTCTCTCTCTCTCTCTCTCTCTCTCTCGCGTGCCCTAGTTCGTCCACCCGCTCTTCATGCCCGCCTCCCCAAACCTCTCCCCCTCTTGGGGATACCCTCAATGGTCCACAACAACCCTCTCAGAACCCTCATCCCCTCCGCCGCCGTGGTAGTTGCTCTCGCCCTCTCAAGCCAGCCCTCGCCTCCGCCTCAATCTCTCAGTCTGAGATCCTCCCGGAATCCCTCACCGTTGATGAGAAAGCCTGCACACTCGAAGACCACCTCACCTCTGATCCATACAGCATCAAGGCACTCCGATCGCTACTTGAGCTCAAAGTGAAGACCAATCTACTCCCCGGCGCTATCGCCATCATCGAACGCCTCATTGCTCTGGAACCTGACGGTAAGGACCTTCCCCTCCTCTTTTGTTGTGATTATTTTGGTTTTGATATGAGATTGGGGTTTAATAGTATGAATTTGTTTTTCGATGGTTGGATTCCTTTTTTTCTAGGGATTTTTTTTCTAGGGAATGGCGTTGGTTACGGAGAGTGCGATCAGGTCTGATGATCAGCTTTCTGGTACCGGTGCCGGACGGGATCAAGAGTTTCAGAGTCATGTGAAGAAGTTGGTTGACTTGCTGTCTAAGTTGAATCCATCGGCGAAGGAGTTTGTGCCATCGTCGCGTGCTGGTGTCTTGGCAACGGATTGGCGGCAGGCCGGTGGTCACCGGCTATCGGCGGACGCTCCCGTTTTCGTTTCATCGGCGGTCGGCGGAGTATCACGGTAATTGTGGTAGCGGCGGTGATGGTAGTATAAAGGATTCTAGCAGTGATGGGCCTTCTGGTAATCAGAATAATCAACAGCAACGTCGAGTAAAATTCTCATCTTTTTTTTCTGTGTTTTGGAATTGTGATTTGATTTTTTTTTTGGGCAATTCTAAGTCAAAGATTTAGTTTTTTATATTAATTTGGAATTTTATGATGAAGGTTTTTCTTTTTCAGGTCAAAGGATTGTGATTTATTTGGAATTTTATTGTTGGAGTATTGAAATTTGATCTGGACTTTTGCAGAGAAGGAATGGGTATAATCAGGGGAGGAGGATGAGTGAGAGAGCTCGGAGAGCTCAGAAGGAGGAGAGTATTAGGAGGACTGTATATGTTTCTGACATTGATCACCATGTGAGCCTATTGAATAATAAATATGAGTTTTATCTTTCGTAATTCTTTTTGTAGTTTTTTTTATCATCTCTGTCCATCAAATTTCTCTTGATCTATATTGAATCTCTTAATCAATGAATTTCAGGTCACTGAAGAGCATCTCGCTGAATTGTTTTGTTATTGTGGAAAAGTAAGTTATTTCATATTCTGATTTGTATATTTGGAAGTGCATAATCAACAGCTAAATTCCCAAATGGTGTTTTCTTTATTTTAGAGCTATTTTATCAGTCTGATTTTCTGGTCTAGCAAATTTCTGCAAGTTTTTGTGTAAGATTATTAGGAAATAATTTTAAGAACTAGGTAGAGATTGCTATTTAAATATAATATTTTAGTTATTTAAGGTTAGTGTATCTTTTCCAAAGTTAGTGATGTTGTTGTTCTCTAGCAAAGTCAAAAGAAAAGGGTAATTTTATGTGATTTTATGCATTCCCAGTTTCTGCAAGGAAGGAGCCACACATAGACTAAAGAGTTGCAAGTGACACATCAAGGCCTTCATTTTCTGTGTACATAAGTGGCTTTACCATTACTCAGCCAAAAGGAAAAAAAGCTGATTTAGTGTTAGACCATTTACATTATAAAGCATGAACAGGTATTGCTTGAATTATATTTTGGACCACATCTGGCCGTCAAAGAAGAATTACCAGTGATGGAGACATTTTCAAAGTTTGAAAATTGGAACAGGAATAGAATTAAATGAGGATCAGTTGTCAAAATAAAATGATAAGTAGGCTATTATATTTTGTACTTTTTGTTTTCTCTCGTTCTTTTATGTGAGAGAAATTTAGGGAGTACGGGACCCTCTAGAATGCTCTGTTTTCTCCCCGTAGTAATAGCATTTGCAGTTTAGACTTTTTATCACTAATTAGTTTAGTATTTGATAGCTACATCTGTGTGTTTATGCTATTTGTGCTACTCACAATGGGGCAGATGTTTCCTTTTTCTTATCAGCATGCAATGTCGAAATGGACATTACGATTTTATTTTACAGATCATTCTTTAAAAATCTATCCATTTTATGTGATAGATTTTTAAAGAATGATGTTTCCTAACTTAGAGGTGTACCTTTTTGCTTAATACTGAAATTGTTATTTTGAAGCATTAAGGCTTAGCTATGTTATGAACCCCTTGATAAAAATATATGCTGTTGTAGAAGCATCTTTATTGTATCTTTTGTTGCTTCATTCTTTCATATTAGGAATCATGTAAATAGCTGTCAATATGTTGATCATGTGCTCATTTCCTATTGACTGATTCTAGTGCCTATTTTAGATAGGTGAGTAGTGTATTTTTTATGGTAATGAACTCAAAATGCTATCTTTGTATCGTTGAGTCTATTGTTTAGGCACATGTGAAATTTATGTTCTAAAGGGAGACTATACTATATAGTTTGCATAGACCACTCATTCTTTTGAAAGATGATAATTAATTTGTTGAGTGAAAAGGGCTATAGAATCATCATAATTGGTGTTATAAATCCATCATCAACAGTACTGTTGAAATTTACAAAATTACAATGGCTGATAATTTAGTTCAAACAACTAGTATCTACAGTACTGTTGAATGTCAGGTCCTTAATGGATGAAAGGATTTTCTTTTTCTTTTTCCTTTTTTTCCCCTGGTAGAGATTGTTCAATTGATGGTGTTAGGTACTGTCAACTTCGTAGATTCATGCCATCGAAACCGAACAAAGCTCAAAATTAATGTATAGGGGTTCATCTATGCATGATTGTTTGAACAAGAGGTGGCTTGCATTGGATTTGTGAAATTATTATAAATAGTTCATAAATTGGATATTGTCTTCTTATTAGTACACCTTCCTTCATTGCATTAGAATAATGCTCTTTAGCTGTAAATAGTTGTTTTTATACACTAGACTATAAACTCAACATCAATTATTTGTGTGCACAAGCATTGTACATGGGAACAATATCATTTAGAGAGAATTTATTGTTTGCACTCAGTATAAGAAAATTGATTTTTTACTTCACATCTTGATAATGTCATCTCCTCTGTCAGAAATTAAACTTCTCTTTCTCAGGTGTGCACTGGAGCTAAGAGCGAAGAACAATCGCTATTAGCATCAAGAAAGGTATGTCATTATGAGAATTAAATCATCTCTACTTTTTTGTGATTCTAATTTCTTAACATCATGCATTTTCTACCAGTATGTTCGTATTATTCACAAGCTTGGATTTGATGTGGATATAGCCTATTTGCATATGCTTTTACAAGAACTACTTTGACATCAAAAGTTTCATTCTCAAATTAAATTTTTTGAAACTTTCATTCTTAACAGGAGTTCAAGGTTCAGAATATTGTCTGCACATGTGACGTCCAGTTTCTGATTATACTTGAAGGCCTTGCTTGTTCCCACAATCATTTCTGCAGTGTAATGTTTTTACTGTACAAGATTTCTTTCTTTGCCATCTAATGTCAATACAATAAATGAATGCTCATCTTCATCTTCATCTTCATTTTTTTAAATATGCTTCCTCCCAACAGTATGAACCAGAAATCTTTCCAGGCCTCATTTACAGAATGAGGGAACCAAAGACGGTGCTTCTTATCTTCTTTTTGGGAAAAGTTATACTGACAGGAAGCAAGGTGATCATCTAAATTCTGAAACACTTGCAAATTGGAATTGTGATGAACTTAAATTCAAATGTGATGATTGTCTTCTGAATCTTCATAATATTTCTGCGTACATTGTCATGTTCGTAGTTGAAAGCAGACATTTTAAGAGCATTTCATCAGATATATCCAGTCCTGGAAGAATTCAGGAAGGCTCCATTACCACCATCAACACAACCATATACTTCATAAAATGGTTTGATTTTCTCTTTAATTTTTAAATTTGGTTTTTTTTTTAATTTACTGTTTCTTTGATTGTTCTCTTAAAAATTGCCTCGAAGCAGAGTTATTTATACCCAAAACTTACAATTTTGATCATTATTTTAATCCATGGATTAATATATTTTATGTTGAAGATTTGACTGATGCTAGCTGGATCGTTTTTCCGGTGGTGATCAGGGACCTGGCACTGTCAAATGGAATAAAGGTGGTTCAAAGATGCTCTCATCTACCATTTTACATTCTCAGTGAACAAGAAGGTAAGTATAGGCGCATCGATGGTTCTCAAACTTACACAAATTTTTACATTCTCGGTATTTTTCCTTTGCAGATATTCTTCGACGTCCTGGTCAAGATCCTGGCATTTAAAACACAAGCTGTTGATATGTTTGCATTGACTTACAATCCATGTATTTTGAAGAAAATCCATTGCATTAATGAACATCTATAAAAGTTCATTTTATGAAGTCAAAGTTTGAGTTAAATGTGTGGTTTTGTACCTTAAACCGACTTGCAGGTGCTTGACCTTGGACTTTGGTAGGGATCAAACCACCCCACCTTGATTTGTGTCTCCTTCCTCTATGATTTCACAGATTATGTTTGCTGACCTTGATTAAAAATAATGATTCCAAACATTTCTCATAATTAAGTTGTTTATCCTTTTTTTAGTGCTCATCCATCCTTGAATAAATATATACATATATAGATCAAGTTGAAATCTAATGGTATGGATTTTATTATATTCCCTCTCGTCTTTTTTATAAATGTGAGTTTTTAATTGATTAAAACAAGGTTTTAATTGATTAAATAATATAAATCTAATTAAAACTAATTATTAGGCATGCTTTTGAGGGGGTTATAACCGCCTCTAAAATTATAATTAGAGTTTTAAAATTTTAATTGTAGAGGCGGTTATAACCGCCTCTATAAGGTAGAGATTTAAAATTTTAATTGTAGAGGTGGTTATAACCGTCTCTACAACTATAACTAGAGTTTTAAAATTTTAATTGTAGAGAGGCGGTTGTAACCGCCTCTAAAACTATTAGGTTTAAAATTTTAATTTTAGAGGCGGTTATAACCACCTCTAAAAACCGCTTCCTTAGCTATTAATTTACCCCAACGGTTGTATCAAACCGGCTTTAAATTCTAGAGCCGGCTTAATACGAGCCGGTTTAGAGACGGGTGAAAAATTCACCGCTAAAGCTATAGAGGCGGTTTTAACCGCCTCTATAGGTCATAATAATCGCCTCTAAAACTCTTTTTTAGTGTAGTGAGTGCCATACTTGTAAGGTTCCTACTTCCATTCTCACCACTCCATTGCCCGCAAACCCCTTGCAGCCAATCCTTCACCATTCTTGTGATGATCGCTACCCTTGCACCTCCATGCCTCTTGGCTGCGGCCTATCTTCAATCATATCCTCAACACATACACACTACAAGATGTTATAATTCTTTATTATATAATCATCCATATCTGAGTCATGTCTCAAGCTGAACCCAAGAAGACAACTCAAATAGCTCTCCAAATTCTTCTATCACATACAAAGAAAAAGGACAAAATTTTTCAATCAGAAATCTTCCGAACAAAAGCCCTGAGATTAAGATAAGAGGATCCACCTTCACTCCCAGCTACCAAAGCCTCATCTTTCCACATCTTAGCCTTTCTTCTAATCTCAACACCCTTCTCTCCATCCCCCATCACCAACTCCAAACACCTCACAAGCTCTTCTCCTTTAACAACACCATCACCATCAACCTCACTCCTCACTCCACATCCCCACAAACTCTCCACCAGCTTCGCATTAATCCCTTGATCTGACCACTGCGGCACGCACACCATTGGCACTCCGCACGCCAAGCTCTCCAATGTTGAGTTCCATCCACAGTGTGTCACAATACATCCAACTGCCTTGTGAGCCAACACTCTCACTTGTGAGCACCACTCCACCACCATCCCATCTCCTCCTCCTTCAATCTCAAGTAGTTCTTCCTCTCTGTTATCCTTTCTCACAACCCATAAATATGGTCTCTTGCTCTCCTTCAACCCTTTAACCATCTCCTTTATCTGCTCCTTCTTCATCTCTACCATAGTTCCAAATGATATATACACTACTGATCCATCCTCCTTCGTGTCCAACCACTCCATATACTTCTTCTCATCCTCCTTGAAAAGATAACCAGCACCGGAATTGGTCTCTTTTGGTAAAATTCCAACAGGTATGGCTTCAATCTCAACATTGAATGAAGCTAAAGCATCAGTTTCCCATTCCTGAAAAGTGTTCATCAACACCATAGCCTTCATCCTCTCTTTCTCTTCATCCAAGATCTCAAACATCTCTCTAAACAAACAGAGAATCGAGCCATCCGCGCTATCATAGTTGGTAACTCTCACAAACGACGGCAAGTCTCTGATTTGAAGTGGCTGCAACCCAGGAAAGGAGACGGTGAACGAAAGGTCGTCGATATGCGTTTTGATGAGACTCTCAAAGCCATGAAAGAAGTGGTAGTAGGTTGCAAACACGCTGCTCGTTTGTATCCAGTAAAGGACTGAAAGGATGCCATGCTCGCGGGCGACTTCTACTGCCCAGTTTAACACGATGGTATAGATTATGCACGTCACTGGCTGGCCTCTTCCGGCGAGGTTTCCGACGATCTCGGAGACGCTGCGTTTGCTGTTTGTTCTCACGTAAGAGTGGAATTTGTCGGTGAAAATAGAGGGTTCACTTTTGAACCCGTCGTCGTAGCCATCGGAGTAAGGGATGAAGGTGATGAGACCATCGCTGATCAAGTCTTGGTTGGAGGAGAACATGCGGCGGTGGGCGAAGACGGTGGTGGAGAAAGTGACAGCGGCGCCGGTGGAGGTTGCGAGGTGTCTGGCGAGGTGGAGGGTGGGGCTTATATGGCCTTGGTGGGAGGAGGTGATGAACAAGAAGTGGTGGTGTTGTTTGTCCGCCATTGATGGTCAGTCAGTACTGTGTTGATGATGAACTTGAGGTGATTTTTGTAGGAATGAGTCGGTATCGACTATAGCATTTTTGAGGAAACAGCCTGTTTTTTGTTTGATACCACTATGGTCATGGATCAATGGATTATTTATTTATTTATTTATTTATTTATTATTATTAGAAGGTGAATAAACCACTATTATTTAAACAGTAAATTGCTATAAAAAAACTACTTCACCTATAAAAAAAAAGTGGAAATTGTCAAAAAAACCTTTTAAATTTGTAAAATTGCCAAAAACACCCGTTAGTTTTCTGAATCACAAAAATCCAACTCCTTTTAAAAGCTACATGTTTTTGAACCCCAAACCCTCTAACGGATGTGAGCGGAGTGAGTTTCAAATTTTTTGGGACGAAAATGCCCTTGCATGGGGGAGTCGTGCAGCTGCCATCTCGGCGATTTGAGAGGAAGTGGGCGGTTTTCAGTAGGAGTAACTCAGAGGCAATTTATTGGAGTCGTTTAATTGCTTTTTCTCGACTCACGTCTTTAGCTTTTCCATTTCAGGGTTGCCTCCGAAGTTGTCTCTACGGTGAAGCCTCCATGAATCGGCATTTCATCGCCTTTTCCCTTTCCACCGGTATCTCGAAGGAGAAGTCCCCAGCATGAACTAGTTGGCATTTCATCGATTTGAAATCTAAGGTATTGAGTATGGTTTTATGTTAAGCTTACTATTCTAAAAGAAAGATTTTTTTCGGTTTTTGTTTTTGTGCTCTATTTTTTTGTTGGAAGATATTGAAGTCTGCAGGGGGATTTCTCATTTGGGGTTTTGTTAGTCTGAGGAGATTTCTCGGTGGGGTTTTTGTTTTGTTTTGCATTTTCGTATGTATACACTATCGAATTAGTTTTTTTCGATTGTTATGATTTGTGTAATATTTATAATGTACATTTCCGTTTCGTTTGATATGGTTGCGATTTCTACAAATGAGGTTGACGTTTAAGAAATGAGATGTTACTGAGTTTAACATTTGTTGTCTCCGTTTAAGTATTATCGTCTCTGTTTAACAAAATGGGTCTCGTTTAACATTTTATATCTACGTTTAATAAGCGAGAGTTCTACGTTTAAAACCTTATATTTCCGCTTAAACTTTTTGTCAATCTGCATGTTGAATGTGTTGTTATTGTCGCGAGGCTTGTGATTATGGCGGTCGACCTAGTTAATGGTCGATGCTATTTGAGCCGATGAGTGGAGACTTTAGGTGAATTGAAAAAAATAACATGACCCCTCGACACTTTGGGAGATTATTCGACGAGACCGTTTGCGGCGTTATTTGAGCTGAAGCTATATACCAGAGAGCCCTTCTTGATTCTCTTTTGCAAAGATGCGATGGTCGCACCAATAAATTCGGGATCGGGGAAAGCTGCTTTGAGTTTCGAGACCTCGAGATGTGGCCCTCGTGCTTGCAGTACGCGTTGCGATGGCGGCCGGTGGTCTTTCGAAGAAGAAAAACCCGGTCGGCGTTGAAGGCGGTATCTATCAAAGACCTACGAGAGGCAGGAGACTCCGTCGAGGCACTCTGTTGCAACTTGTTCGACGAGAGGGAGAAGAAGATAATTTCAGTCAAACTCCGATGGTGTACCTCGTGGGGGACGATCCTCTTCCCAAATACATCATGCTCGGTTCGAGCTGGATCGTTGATTACGTCGATGATCTACCCGACCCGTGGGAGGCGATCTGGCGTGGGCGCGAGCGACGCACAAGTGGCTTATGGAGGATATTCCACAGCGGTCGCCCAGGTGCAAGATAGATCTTGCGGGAAGAGACCAACACGAGGGTACGTTAAGGGGTTGCTCGGTCGCGCTTAACGTGCGGTTTCTGAGCTGGCCGGAGCGAGGGAAGAAAGTCCGTTTCGGCGAGATCCCAGGATCGTTTGTGCTACGGTGAAAGTACTTACGGGAAGCGAGCGGCGGTGAAAAGCGAGCTTGTCGTCGCTCGATGGAAAAGAGGTAATAAATCATGGACGATGTTTAACATAAGTCTTTAACGTTTAAACATTTTTATTTAGCGTTTAACTTTAGTATTTACCGTTTAACTCTTATTACATCTTGGTTTAAATATTTTTGTTCTCCGTTTAATTATATTCTATAACGTTTAAATATATAAACACTACTGTTTAAATATAGTTTTTATAGTTTTAAAATGAATGATTTATTTGAAATTGTTTGGTTTACATATGTTAGTTTCTGGATTTGGTTCCGTGAATCTTTGAAGAAAGAAATATTTGTTGGGGCCAGCCAAGCGGATGGATGCCATTGCTCCGGGAACCACTTGCTCGAAGCGGGATGAGAGGCGGCCCTCTATCGTGCTTGTTGGGCGCCCGTTCCCCTACTTCTAGCCCACCACGCGCACGCATTCCTCGACGCCGGAGAAGCCCTCCCCTACCCGGCGATTGCAACAACCCCCCTACCGCGAGCAGCGGTCCCCGAGTGTGGCGGCCCCCAGACCATGGCGGCCCCTCCGGCCAGTGGCGGCCCACCCGGTGACATTAGGCGAAGATGTCACCGCAACTCTTATCGCGAGCATGCCGGATATTGATGACCGAGGTTTCCTCGGCATTGTCGCTCGTGTCGGTAGCTGGAAGGGCGTTCGCAGCCAGTTGCGCCGTCCCTCGAAAAAAGCTGAAGCACCGGGACGAGCAGGCGTCGGAATTTGGCGACGAGGACATCATCGGGAAGGTCGTTCAAAAGGCGGCCACATTCGAAGAGACTTGCGAAAAAGAGGAGAACAATCGCCTCTGTCTCCACCGCCGGTGACGATGAAACAATAGCAACACCATCGGTCGATCTTTGTTGTTGAGAAGGACATCGTAGATGATGTGGCCGTTACTGCATTGTTGAGAAGGCCGTTGACTCTCTTCTCGATGAAATCCTCGACCCGGTGGAGCCGACTGCCGAGATGCGGCGTCAAAGATGGACACAATCCCTGAAGATCAAGAACAAGTTAAGGGTGTGTCTCCCGATGATCTTTGTTGTCATGGCCGCGGTTGAGAAGATCGTCGAATCCGTTGCAGTGGCCGTGGGCGTGGCCGACGATGATCGCGACCCAAGCGAGGACACAATTCCCACCACAACAAGAACCATGTAAGGATGTGTCTGCGGTTGATCTTTGTCGCCGTCGTCCCGCATCGAGCCGGACACAATCCCACGACAAGAACAACCATGTAAGGATGTGTCTGCGGTTGATCTTTGTCGCCATCGTCCCCGCATCGAAGGAAGATCTTTGCTTTGAAGACCCGACCCGAGCAGCGAGAGAGATGATCGAGGCCAATCAAAACATTGGACGAGACGGCTCGGAAAGCTTTTATTCGAAGAAGAAGAAATGGGTTGGCTCGAGTCGTCTTAACAAATCTGACGAGGAGTTGATGAGGATCTTCCTCAGCTGCTCTATGGACGAGTAAGTGTAAAGTTTTTATGATATTGTTTAAAGGTTTTTATTATAGTGTTTAACGATTACCTAATAGTGTTTAATACCTTTATGTTATCATTTAATTTGTCTACTTAACATTTAATTATATATAATATCATGTAACAATTGATAATATCATTTTAAATATTTATAATATGGTCTTATTATATACATTATCGTTTAACCTCGACTTTATCGGGTGTGGAAGAATAGTGTTGTCGGCACTCGCACGCGACAAATTATACTGATGCTTGAGGGGAAGGAGATGGTCGCTGATGATGTGATGGGCGCTTTCGTATGCATAATACAAAAAGTCGGTGAGCGAAAGAGCCATATCCTTACAAGAAAGCGCCTCCATCACCCGGACCGCTTACGTTGTTTATGTCAAGCGAGGACGGCGCACATGACACAATTATGGCTATGATCGGGGATCGTTTGTCGCATAGCTGCATGAAGTTCAAATTGTCATCCTCCGATAATCATGAATGGCCACTTCCATGTCGTCGTCACGGACGATGATAAACAAGAATACGGGCGTTATTCTTCGTGTCAGGGAGTGCGATAAGGGACAGCGTTGGACATGGTAAGTTCTTTAATTATGTCCTATTAATATACATTTTGGTATTTAAATCGCTATTCTAATCTCGACTTGCATATCTCGGCAGTGGAATCTATTCGACAATTGTGTCGATATGGAGTTCGGCAGTCGGCGACGACAAAGTACCCACTCGTGCTGCGACATAGAAACCCCACGCCAAAAAAACAAGGAAGCGTCGATTGCGCCGTCTCGTCATGCGTTTTTATCGAGCAATTACTTTGGGGTGAGAGTTACGGCTACATGCAGACGGGCGTTCCTTACCTCGGATTACGGTATGTTACCCGCATACTTAAGGAGGGAGGCGTGGCGTCCATGACAAAGGGGGTCGTCATGGCGGGTTAAATTTTTGTTTTTCAAGAACATGTCACTGTATATCCCGAATGTCAATTTTATTTTTCGAATGTAAATCTGGACAAATTCAATTCATTGTTTTTCGTGTTGAAGAGCATGACTTGTATATGTTAATGTAAATTTTGTTTGTTTTGAATTGTAAAAGCGAGGTTAAATTCCATTCGGTTTCATTTCATTGTTTAATTTACGTTCTAATTGTGTACATTTCACTTTCATTGTTTAAATATACTATATATCGTTTAAACATCGGTTTTAAATATTTCAAAATACGAGTGTACCCGTTTAAAAATAACTACTTGTCTACTGTTTAACTAAATGCATTCATTGTTTAAATAAATATGGGAAGTTGCCCATCAATAACTTGTATATCTCAATGTAAAAAGTTTGTTTGTTTTTCAATTGTAAAGGCGGGTTAAATTTCATTCGAGTTTCATTTCATTGTTTAATTTACGTTGTAGTTGTGTACATTTCCGTTTCATTGTTTAAATATACCATATATCGTTTTAAACATCGGTTGAAATATTTCAAATTACGAGTGTATCCGTTTAAAAATAACAATGTCTACTGTTTAAATACATTCGATTCGTTGTAAAAGGTAAGAGTTTAAATATGGAAACAACTCCATCAATACACAATGTTTCCACATCATCGTCGGCTTATTAACAATACCTAGTCGACGCGGTTTCATTGCAAGATCGATCGATTGTGGCCGGATCCATGGCGTGGCTGCGATGTAACTCGCGGACATCAAGCGCTTGCGACTCGATCCCTCTTTCGTCTAGGCCGCCCGGTGCCTTCTCGTCGCGGTGATCGTAAGCGAAGCTCACGATTTTCCGATGCGAAGGCACGTCGTCGTCGGGTATGGGGAATATAGCTTCCTTATGCATAAGTTTGTAATTGTCGGCGGTGAAGTACCCGCTAATAAATCGATGTGCGTTGGTGTGCATGCGCATTATTCTTTGCATAGCGTGTTTGCGAGGGATACCATAAACTTGCCACCGCCGACATGAACAAGTTCGATGGCGAGATCCCAGCGAGATTCTTTGCTGCTGGTCGATCGCTTCGTAGCGATCATCGACACAGACGACCAACACGAAGATTTGGTCGTCCTCGACAATGATCGCTACCTTGGAATGTATGTGCGGGCGTAAGTGGGTCTCCCATTTGTTCAGCTTGCTCACGCGGGTTACATAACATGCTTGCATCGACTTGAACACGGCAAATAAGGTTAAACAAAAGGCGGTGATGGTTAAATAATTCGTAAACATGTTTAAACATTATTGTAAATATTTAAAGCGAAAGGATTAATATTTAAAAGTCGAGACAAGTGTAATTAAACAAAAGATTGAGAATGTTTAAAGGGTAACACTAAATGTTAAGTGTAAACCAACATTCGCGAGACCTTATGGAGTCGACCATTTTTAAAGTCAGCGGTAAATGGCGAGCTTCCTTGATCCAAGCATTGAGCGACTCATGACGTTTGAATACATCTCACCCCAGCGATCACCTCCGAGCGAGATAATTCGACCAATGTGCCATATCCGATTTATTAATCAACGGTGATGAGCTTGGGGTGATGTGGCTGCGATTCATTCACGGTATCATCGAAATCTTTAGCCGTGGATGCCCTACGCAATGCGGAAGCATATAGACCGACACTCCTCCCTCGATGCCTTCCCAAGTCGACATTGGCTTTCATAAAAATTGGCCTCCAAATGTCGAAGGCGGTATGCGTGTGGCGAAGAAGGGAAGACTCTCGCAATTGCGCTCACAAGGCCCTTGGACACGTCCGACACGAAGGTAATTATCTCATGATAATCTCCATCCTCGTATAAGGCATCGCCTAACTTAGATATGAACCAAGTCAATTGGCATCGGTCTCGTTGTCGACTATACCGAAAGGCGGCGTGGAAAAAAAACCATTGTTTCCATCTTTCCTGTGGCGCTGATGGTGTACCCGATATTTTTCCAAGGAGGTGGGTACCATCGAGAAGCAGTGACTGCAAGCCCTCTTGAATCCCACGATACCTGTTGAAAGAAAAGAATGCGCGTTTAAAAGCGATCACGTCTCTTTCCACGATCGCATGACTGCAGGGTTGTCTCGACCCGCCTTATCCACATACCAAAGCAAGCGATCAGTGGCTGGAGATGTCGCTGCAGTCGAGGACCACCCGGGCGTGCTCTTTTTCCCAACCAAAGCACTGCTTGTATGGTATGTGGACACCATGTTCCCATAACATGTCCTTACGAATGTCGATGGCCTTGTACGAGGGGCGGTCCTTGAGCTACGAATCACTCGTGCGCTAACCCGTTTTTGGGCGGCTTTTCGGATGTGACGCTTGAACCTATGCCACCACCGCAAGTGTGTGGCGGGTTGATTGTCTTGATTACGAAAAGTATTTTTTTGTTATACTCTTTTTGATGCGTGAAGGCGCCAGCGACAACCATCGGCGACGCATTCCACGATCGCTCGATGTTTTTTTCGTTCTTTATGAAAATTGAAGTCAAAAATTCCTTTTTGATTGCATGATTTGATACATCCCCGAAATGTTCGACACAGTCAAAAGCGTTGTCAATATCCAGCGACGACGCCCGGAATGATCGGCGAGGAAGGAAGACATCCACAGCGTCGAGGGTCGCCCATGGGGATGAATGGGAGCACTCGCGAGAATCGAATTCACCTGACACTTGATCGAATAAAAAGATCAATATGTTAGCGGAGAATATAATGTTTAAGTGATAATGACAATATTTAAGCGTTAAATTAAATACTTAAGCATTTAACTAATAACGTAAAGCGACTAGTACTGATATGTTAAACAATGAGCGGACATATTTACACAATAATGACCCCGAACAAGCTGGAATAATTAAAAGAAAAAGGAACTTCTGACGAGTAAACCTCGTTTTTCATTAGGATTCGGCAATGGCACATTTTTACGTCTCGGCGACAAGATCGACTTCTGACACATTTGAAGATGGAGTGGGACGTGACACATCCATTTGGAAGTCAACATCGTTTTCTATTGGGCAAACCGTTTTTATATCCATCGGTGTGATGAACTTAACCTGACAAGAGAAACTTGAGACCCCATCGCTCGCATATCTCATCTAACACCAACTCCCAAAAGTGCGAGCGGTGAACATTAGCACCCTTCCCTCCCGTTGAATCTAGCAATACCACAAAAAAACTCTCCATAATATATCGATTGAAAAACCAAATCGTACAAACCAAATGAAGTGAAGAACAAAAAGAAGACGAAGAAGAAGAAGTAGAAGATGTAAAGAACAAGCGGCGATCGGAAAAGGCAAACAAAAAAAGTGCGAGTTGTATGCGTAGAGGTTAGACTAGGCGTGATGTGATTGGGCGGTATTTTTTTCCCTCCATCCCAGGGCAAAAAGGGAAATATATGTCACTTTGTCGCGAGGAAGACATATTGTCATCGTTCGAATGAATGTTCTCGACTCAACATGAGTCTACTGTATAGCGTCGAGCTTTTTATGTTTTAAGCGAGATACATATAGTGTTTAAAATAATGGTTAGCTGTTTAACTAAAAGTCTATATCATGTAAATAATATGTTATTGTTTAAATTGAATGCTTTTCATCTGACATCGCGTTGAAGATGGGTACCTCACGGGTCATTTGTTTAAACATCTTTACGTATTTTTCTTAAACTACCGTTGTCGTTGTTTAAAGAGTAACTAGAGTATTGTTTAACTTTTTCTATTGTTTACACGTTGTCATTGTTTAAAAGAGTAACTTTTTTTCTTAAACACCGTTGTCATTTGTTTAAACATATTTACGTATTTTTCTATTGTTTACGATGAGCGTTCTTTTTGTTTCCCACATTGTTTGTTTTTACTAGGTCTATGTTTAAATTTCGAAGTTCAGCGGTCGAAATAAAGCTTATTCGTTTTATTTATAAAAGATTTTACAACATTTACAACATTTACAGACGTCGCTCGGACTTTGGACACTCACGACTCGACCCTCGTATAGCTGAAACAAGTGTGCAGTACATTCGAATGCTCACGCGGTTGCATAACATGCGCATCGACTTGAACACGCTGGCGTCTGACATTAAAAAAAGGTTAAACAACACACATTCATGAAAAGCGACTATTAATCGATGTGTCGTGGTGGGACTTAAGCGAAGATCACGATAGTTAAACGAGAGAACGTAATAGTTGTACATCGGCGTCATGTTTCTTAAAGCGGTAGCAGAAAGTCTCAGTGGTAAATGTCGACCCCGTCTTAAAGGATGTTTCACGATCTCCCTCCTCTAGAGAATCCTCATGATCACGATAATCGTGAAAAACTTTCTTTTTCTTACCCAAGTCGAAATGCTCTCTTAATTGCTTTCCCGTCGTCCACTGCTGGAGAATCCTCTGCATTCGAGGCGATTGTGAGAGCATTTTCGACTGAAGCGAAAAAGATAGTTTAACTAGTTGCGTGATTGCGGCTAAATGATTCTCAAGATAAGGAAGAAGGCTCGCGAAACATCCTTTTCGAGATGAAGTGGTTGTCCAGTGGGAAGAGGAGGAAGAGGAGGAGGAGGAGGAGGATGATGAGGACGACGAGGAGTGGTTGTCCATGGGGAGGGTTCTTCACGGTTGTTTATGGTGTGAAGTCCATGGCGGTGACTCTTCGTATCCAGAAAAAAAGTTAAATGCTGCGATGGCTGAGCATTGGTCGATGAGACGAGCGGGTGTTCGGGAAATTTATGTTACCGTGCGTAGAATTTTAATGCCGTCATTAATTCTTATGCGCGGGATACCATACCTTGCCACTGCCACGTGCCACGCTGCCGACAATTCGGATCAAGCGAAAAAGATCACCGTTTCTGCGAGACTTTGAGAATTTACGTTAATATGAATAGTTATACATGTAAAGATAATGTTAAGCGGAGATGGGAAGTATTAAGCGGATATGACAATTATTAAACATATTAGTAAAAATATTTAAAGCGGATAATAACAAATAGTTAAACATTATTTAAAAATATACAAATAGATAACCATAAGCGAGAAGAACTTTACAGACGAAATGAACTAAAGTCAGTAATTCTTGTTCTTCTCGTCGTAATACAACTTTACAACCAACCGATTTATATATTTCGGGTATGATAATGAGGAGAACAAGAAGATGTAATCTGACTCCTTGGCATTGTCTATCAAAAACCAAAGCGAAAAGCCCTTGAAAAGGTTGAACATGATGTGATTTGGCGCTTTTCCTTTCCCACCATTTTCGAGGGCCAAAAATGGGATTTCACAACATGGACCCATTTGAAGTGAGCGGTGAGGGGTAAAAGGGAAGTTAAACACTAACGGAAGGGCTGTCGGGGTGTGTAAAAGTAGGAGGGAGTTTTTGGAAAGTTTTAAAAATTACGAGGGGTGAACAGTAATTTTTCCTTAAAAAAAACGACAGAATAAAGGTAAGGATTTTTTTTCATTTTTAAAGATCAAATGAACGGCAAGACAAGGAAAATAAAAAATGTGCACTATTTAGGAGAAAATCAGGATGTGTAAAGTAAAGATATAAAGTAAGTTTAATAAATATATGTTTTGTTTTGCTTGATATTTGATATTAAAAATTTTAATTGAAATGAGCACTCTAAGTAAAAAGAGTGCTTATCCACTTTAATTAAAAATAAAAAAACTAAAAAAATAAAAAGAGTCAGATACCAATAAATTGAGAAATTCTCAGCGGCATAAATCAATGTAATTTAATAAAGAATAAGAGAATTTCACACCATTTAATGTTTTTATTTTTAATAAATATGATAATTATAGGATACGCACATGTCTGAAAAATTTAACAAGATTGTTCAACTTTGTGTTCTCACTCGATAATATGGGGTTTGAACAGCAAAACATATACCCATAACATGTGATCTATTATTTTCATCTCTGTGTCTAAGTAGATTTAAATTTTTCTATATTAATATTTTTTTGTAATGAATTAATTTTTACCTGGTTATAAATCTTATGGCAATATCTAGTTTTGTTATCCTTGTATTTAATTTAACTTTTTATTTTTTTTCTCTTCTCATTATTCCTTGTTATAATTTATTTTAAGAAAAAAAAATTCAAATTGGTTGGCGTTAAAGAATATCGAATAATCAGCTCGATGCCAACTATCATTTGGTCTATTGGCATCGGGTCCCTTACGTAGGGTGTTCGCATAGAATATCGAACGTGGCTCCCTGAGTTTGATTCCCATCTCGCGCAAAATGAGGGCATGGTTTGGTGGTGAGCGCGGCTTCCCCACGTGTTCGTCCCTGGGTTCCGGCGCTTATCGCCTTTCTCAAAAAAATTAAAAAATAATAATAATAATAATAATCAGCTCGATCTACTGTTATTAAAAAACATATTATTTCCAAAGACAAAGCAAGGTCTTCATAAAAAGCATCAAAAAGCCGGTCCGCGTCTGATAACAAGGGGATCTTTTATTCTTGTTCGGAATTAATGAATTAAAAATACTAATATTTAACTATTTACACTGTATATCAATGTGGGTCGATGACTTCTTTACCGTGAGAATACTCAATAAGAAGTTGGAATGAGAGATCAGAGACATATACAAACACATGGATTTCACTAGAGTTAGTAAATAAATATTAAAAAGAATAAAAGAGGAGCAATCTGAAACCGGCGAAGTCAACCATATGGAGATACTGAGGCCACTTTCGAGGAGGGAGGTAGCGGACTACTCCCAGAATCGATCGGGCGCCGGATCAGCCCGAGTGCGAGGAGAGGATCTGGGCCCGAGGAAGTTTAAGGAGCGCTTGATCTTCTGAGAACCCTCCGAGCCAATCAAAGTGTGGGAGTCAGAATCTGCAGTAATCCAAAAAAGAATCATATTAGCCGTATTATAAATTGTAACAGAAGTTTGTGAACATTTTTGGTTAAAAATACGGTTATTGCGTTCTAGCCAGATATTCCATAAGATGGCTCGGGAACAGAGGTCCCAGATATTTCTGAGGAGAGAATTAATAGAGGGAATCCAATTGGTCCAAATGTTATATACTGAGGAGGGTAGAATTTCGGTATCGAATAAACATTTGAAGAATGACCAAATTCAGCTCGAGTAGAGTGCAGGGTTTAAGAAAAAGGTGGTCCATCGATTCGGTGTTATTATGGCAAAGGGTACATGTGTCGATGGCGGAAAGGGTTGCACCCTTTTTTTGAATAGGTTCTCAAGAGTTAGAATTTTTGTTATCCGGGCAAAGTCAGCAGAATAAGGTGATTTTGCTAGGAGACTTAGTTTTCCAGAAATTGGAATAAAGTTGATTGCAAAGTCCTCCATCAATAAGAAGATTGTAAAAAGATTTGACTGTGAAAGTTCCATTCTTTTCTAATGACCAGGAGTAAGAATCATCATGATCATTGGAACAATCCGGTAAAGAATTTAGAAGTCTGGTAAGATCATTTTGTAGTGGGTCGATCTAAAGAGATTACCACAGGAGTTGACAAAAAGAATAAATTGTTTTAAGGTAATCCAAGGGTAAGGACAGGTCGAGAAAAGAGATTCATAGAGAGTTTCTAGGTGACACGCCCTCTAACCATCTATCAAACCAGAATAGAGTTTTTTCACCATTGCCCGATTGATTTGGTTAGGCGGGAGCACGGAATGAATGAAGTATGGTATTAATTCCCGCCCAAAAGAACGATTTATTTACGGGGGTTGTGAGAAAAGAAAGGTTGGGGAGTCACTGTATAGATAATTGGCTTTAATGATCATGGACCAGCATGATTCTAGTGCAGTAATGAATTTCCACCACCATTTGCCAAGTAAGGCTTTATTGAATTTCTGAAGATTAAGGATGCCCCAGTCACCCATGCTTACGAGTGCGACAAATTACATTCCAAGCAATTAATCTTATCCCTTAGATCCCGAGTCCGGACCTTTCCAAAGAAAGTCTCTCCGATTTTGTCAATATCATGTATGACCCGGTAGGAAGTTTGAGCCCGACATCCAATAAGCTGGGATGGAAGATAACACGAGTTGATAAGAGTTAGCGACCCCCAAAGAGAGGTAAATTGCTTTCCATGGAGTGAGTCGAGTAGCTGAGCAGATTCAATCGGCAATGCCCAATCTCATAAAAAAATAGTACTATGACGCTCGGTTTTATCTAAACTCTTTTTAGTGTAAAAACGTCATTAAATATGTCTATTTATTTGTTGATGTTGATTTTTTTATTGAAGTTTTTTTGGGATCATATAAAAATTCTTTTTAATTTTTTTAACTTCATTATGATTAAAAAAATTTTGAAAATTATATTTGCCATTCATTAGATATTTCTTAAATTTTTAAATTTTTTTATATTTTTAAAATGACTTAATACTTATATCATCTGCTCATTACTGTTTCATTATCTCCTGGTCAATAACTTAATTAATTCATGCTATATTTTCCCAGCAATGTTAGCTTTTGTCATTATATGTTTTTTTAATATCTCGTTAATTTGTGTAACCTTGTGCTTTTCATTTGCTTAATATACACGGTTTTATCAACCATTTTTTAAATTAAAACATAATAATGAAACAAAAAGGATAAATGAATCGAATATCCGGTGGAGCAACCGAAAACCAACACTAAAAGTTACTTAATTTTTTTATATAAAAATTACTTATTAATTTTTCTTACCATTATGATGTTCATGTTATAAACCCGTCTGTATAAAATTATCAAGTGTGAAAGGATGACAACAAATAGAGGTCAAGTAAACCTTAATAATTGCAATGGAGCTCTCAACAAAACTTTGTTCACACTCAATTTACATTGTTTTTTTTTTTTGAATGTGTCTAATAGTTCGGCTAGATCTAATCACCATTTATCCCATTACAAAGTTACACCATGGACCTTATTTTTGGTGTTATTTTAAACAATTTTCCAAATTAAGACATTTACCAAATAAAAATAAACCAGCAAAAATGCTTATCAGATAAATAAAACTAAACCCTTCCACAGCTCTTATCAACAAAGGCCTTAAGATTAAGATCAGACGATCCACATTCACTCCTAGCGTCCATAGCCTTGTCTTTCCACATCTTAGCCTTTGTCCTAATCTCAACACCATTCTCTCCACTCCCCATGACCAACTCCAAACACTTCACAAGCTCTTCTCCTTTAACAACACCACCAGCATCAACCTCACTCCTCACTCCACACCGCCACAAACTCTCCACCAACTTCGCATTCGTCCCTTGATCCGACCACTGTGGCACGCACACCATTGGCACGCCGGACGCCAAGCTCTCCAAAGTTGAGTTCCATCCACAGTGTGTCACAAAACATCCAACAGCCTTGTGCGCCAACACTCTCACTTGTGAACACCACTCCACCATCATCCCATTGACATCCTCTCCTTCTTCTTCTTCAATCTCTATTAGTTCTTTCTCTCTGTTATCCTTTCTCACAACCCATAGATATGGTCTCTTGCTCTCCTTCAACCCTTGCACTATCTCCTCTATCTGCTCCTTCTTCATCACTGACAGACTGCCGAATGATATATACACCACTGATCCCTCCTCCTTCGTGTCCAGCCACTCCATATACTTCTTCTCGTCTTCCTTGAAAAGATATCCGGCGCCGAAGTTGGTGTACTCTTTTGGCAAGTGTCCAACAGGTATGGTTTCAATCTCAGTACTGACTGAAGCTAAAGCATCAGTTTCCCATTCCTGGAAGGTGTTTATCAACACTCTAGGCTTTACCCTCTCTTGTTCTCTATCCAATATCTCAAACAGCTCTCTAAAGGAATCGAGAATGGTGGCATAGTGGCTATCGGAGTCGGTGGCCATGAGAAACGATGGCAAGTCTCTGATTTGGAGCTGCTGCAAACCTGGCAAGCAAACACTAAATGAAGGTTCATCGGAGTGAGCTTTGATGAGACTTTCAAAGCCATGAAAGAAGTGGTAATACGTGGCAAACACGGTTGCGGCTTGTATCCAAAATAGAACTGAAGGGATTCCATACTCGCCGGCGATGTCAGCCACCCAATTTAACAAGAAGGTGTGAACCATGCACGTAAATGGTCGGCCACCGGCGAAGAGTTCGTTAACGAGGATAGAAACGTTGCGTTTACTATTTGTTCTGAAGACTGAGAGGTACTCCTTGGCATCCATGGAGCCACGAATGTGGCTCTCGAGGCCATCGGAGAAAGGGAGGTAAGTGATGAGACCATCGTTGAAGTCTTTGTCGGAGTTGGGAGTAGAGGAGAACATTCGGCGGTGAGCGGAGATGGTGGTGGAGAAAGTGACGGCGGCGCCGGTGGTGGTTGCCAGGTGCTTGGCGAGATGGAGAGATGGGTTTATATGGCTTTGTACGGGGTATGTGATGAAGAGGAAGTGGGGTTGATGGTTGTCCGCCATTGATGGTGATCTTGAGATTGAAGATGAATGCATGGTTTGCATTGGTGGACATTGAGGTTAGATTATGTACAGAAGAGGAGGAACGAAAGAGTGACGTCATGGGTGACGCATGGAGGTTAACCCTTTGTATGGAATTTGGCTGCTTCTTTGACTTATATGTTAAGTTTTATTTATTTATTTATTTATTTATTGAAATATTTGTCTTAAAAAGTCCATTGCTAAGTTATTAAATGGCGCGTAGCTCAGCAATACCTCGGGTCTCTAAGACAATGATAAATTATATCGGCTTATTCTAAGATATGATGTAAAACCAAGGATTTTGTTATTAATATTCTTTCAATTTCTTTTGTAATTGTATTCTTCGAACAGGTTTTTATTGAAAAAAGAAATGTTTAAAAATATATATATATATGGACACAACAAGCAATGAGCATCCAACGGTCGGTCCTTATTCAACAAGTATGGAGATTGAACAAATCTGCTCTTATAGTCAGAGTCTTTATGATCGCTATTGTGTCCAGCATGTTTTTTATTTTAGTTATGAACATCCAGCAAGTCAATGTTTTTTTGTAGTGAAGTACGTCAATGAAAATTGTTTGGTTTTTCTTTTAATAAAAAAATCAGATTTTTTTTTTTTCACTCTTACTAATTATTAGCCATGAGTTCAATCTTTAATATTTAAACTGAATTAAATTCATTGGCTTTTCTCTCAGTAAAAAAAAGGTGTTATTTCAGTTTGATTATTTTATTACTTAAATATCTTATCATGACAACTATATAATTATATAAAAGAATAATAATATATTACATAAAATTTTATACTAAGACAAGGTAAGCTTGACTCTGGAAAGGCCATTCTCGATTGAGGAAGTCAAATTTGCTATTTTTGAGCTTGGAAGGGATAAGGCTCCGGGCCTGGATGGCTTTCTCTTGCAGTTCTTTAGGCAATTCTGAGAGACTATTAAGCTGGACCTACTTAATCTTTGTGAGGACTTCTACTTTGGGAGAGCGAATTTAGAGCGCATCAACTGGGCAAGTATTGCTCTTATTCCAAAGGTGGAGACACCGGAGTCGTCAGGGGACTTTCGCCCCATCAGCCTCATCAATTCCTCGTTAAAAATTCTATCCAAAATCTTGGCATCAAGGCTGAGTATTGTTATGAAAGTGCTAGTGGACTCGGACCAATCGGTCTTTCTAAAAGGGAGATGCATTTTAGACAACATTGCTACTGCGGAGGAATTGATGTTTAGTCTGGACAAACAAAAGGTCCTCGGTTACATACTAAAAGTGGATTTTGCCAAGGCCTTCGATTCTGTGGATTGAGATTTTCTCTTTGACCTTTTGATTACTAGGGGTTTTGGGGAGAGATGGGTTGGGTGGATCAAATGTATTTTGTTCTCCTTATAGGCGTCTATTCTACTAATGGATCTCCTAAAGCTACATCGGATATCAAAGAGGACTGAGACAAGGGGATCCCCTATCGCCATTATTGTTTGTTTTAGTGACAGATGTTCTTAGCTCGATGTTTACCCATGCTATTAATGCTAAAATTCTAATTGGGATAACTTTGGGAGAGTTGGGGAGCAAATGCAATGCACTCTAGCGGATGATCTTTTTGATTTTAACCACGGTGGCATCAAGGATCTCGGGATTATTAAAGCGATTCTCTACTGTTTGAAGGTATGGGTTTGGGATTGAGGCAATTTGCAAAAAAACTTGCCTTTATTCAAGTAGATTGGGCAAGTTACCTGACCAGGCTGCAGCAAGGACTTTACATTATAGCGTTGATGCATTGCAGGTCAATTACACGGGTATCCGATTTGGAGTAGCGAGCCACATAAAGCAAGACTGGGAAGGCATTATTCTCAAAGTTAGAAGAAGACTTGCGTCATGGAAAATGCAACATATGTCCTTAGGTGGAAGACTGACCCTGGTTAATTTTGTGCTTTCGGCTATTCCAACTTATTGGATGTCCATTTTTTTGTCTGCCTCGCTGGGTCATTAAAGGCATCGACCCCATTAGAAGAGCCTTTCTTTGGTCTTGGCCGAATATTACCCACCCAAATTGTCACCTAGTCTGCTAGAAAAATCTTTGTCGACCTCGGGATCAAGGGGTTGGGGTATCTTGGATCTTGCTAGTTTCAATCAAGCTCTTTTAGGCAAATGGTGGTGGAAATTTATGATGGATCCTTCTTGGGGTGGTACTAAGGTGATACAATTTAAATGCAGGGCTGACACTGTTCGACGATGTGGCCCTAATCAGTTAGGGAGGATCTCCTTTCTTTAGAAAGAGTTTTTTTGAGCTGCCTCCCGTCTCTCAAATGCAACTATTTACATGAAATCAATTCTGGCAAGGATACACTCTTCTGGAAAGATGGTTGGTTAAATGGCATTGCACCAATGACTCTATGGCCTAAGGAATACAAAGATAGCCTTCACCCCTGATGGGATTACATTCATGAGCTTTTACACTTAATGGATATACCTCCCTTCACGGGGAATTAGGGAGATTAGACAAGTGTGTGAATGGAGTGCAGGGATTACGTTAGCTTGTTGGGGGATAAAAGTTATGGAAACTTACCAGAAATGGGATGTTCTCGGTAAAGTCCTTCTATCACTTCCTTATCAATGGGGGGTTTAGATGCCCGGTGTCGCGTTTCTTTTGGCGAAATTGGTGCCCTAAGAAAATCAACCTCTTCAACTTGCTTGCTTGGCAAAACAAAATCATTTGGTTGGAAAATCTTGCTCGAAGGAAATGTAACAGGCTGCCTACAGATACTTGTGTTATGTGTCATGCCGAATCTGATTCGGTTGACCATATTTTTATTCACTGCTCTTTTGCCAAACAGGTGTGGGACTACTTTATTAGAATTCTGCAGTTCCTTCTAACACCGTCTTCCCTGAAGAATCTTTGGGGCCAATGGAGAGTGGGTTTACACCCGGATAGGAGGGCTTTTGATGAATTAGTTGCAAAAGCAATTATTTGGAACATCTGGCTTGCTAGGAATGATTGTATTTTTAATGCTGCTATTATGCATGCACAAGTTCTTATTTTGCAAATTGATCGTATGCTTGTATCTTGGTGCTCTACCATTGCAGAGAGACCTAGAGCGAAGTTGGAGGAGGATATCAGCACCATCAGACGTAGTTTGGTGTTTAACGGTCCCCTTGTGCAGGAGTTAGGGGAACCTAGGACTGTAGAGGAGTCGCTTGATCCAAGCTCTGGCTAGATTCTGATTTGTAGTTCTTTTGGGGGCGGCTGCTACATCTTTTGTATTTCTTTTGTTGTTGTTCTTTAGCACATCTAGTGGTAGTTGGTTTCTGTACTGTTTTATTTGCTAATTTGAAGTTGTTTATCCATCTTTTTCAAAAAACGGATAAGCCTCAATTTTCCTTAATGCTTATGTGCAATTTTTCATATGATATTCAAATATATATCTTAATCATCTTTTGCTTAATTTTAATGTTCTCATTCAAATGAAGTTGATCGTGGTTCTCGGTGTAGTTGACCATTTAATAAAAACAAAGAAGAAATAATTAAAGAATGGTTTTATATCCAACATTTTTTTTTAAATTTATAAAAATAGATAAATTACACTTTTATTGAAAAGAGAAAAGTAAACAAAACAGTCACAGAGAGGAGAATATACCACAAACAAACAATAATCAGGAGCCTCTTACCAAAGGTGAGGCACTCTTAAAAAGCATAGGGATAACGAGCAAAAAAACAACAAAAGCTAAAGAGAAAAGGGCAACTGGGCTGGTGAAGACCACTATCTGGAAACACAAGCCTACCCAAGCTATCTGGGGAAGTAAACTACTCTAAAGCTAAGTCATGGTGTGTATCGCCGATATGATCTGAGACTCTTGCTTTTATGAAATTTATGAAGCCCTTAATCCTCTAATATGCTTCATTTAAAAATTGCTGCTAAGGGTCTGTAGCTGTGGAAAACAAAAAACTAAACATAGTAGCAATATTAATAATAACAGAATAAAAGCATAATGTAAGCAATTGGAAGATACAATTAGTTTGTTCTAGCTATATATTCTAGATGATGCCTCTACAACTGAGGTCCCAAAGGGTTTTGTCACGCCCTGAACCCGACTTGCCGAGCCAGGCACATTGACAAATGACCACATACCCACAAGACTGAGACTAAGTGAGCATGCAAGGCCTTAGAACCTGCCACAAAATAGCAGATACATCTAACAAAAGTACCAATTTAAAGCAAAACTGCAACATCTGGACACCAGACAAAATGAAACTAACAAGGTTCACAAAAACAGGAGAAAAAAAAACAATGCTACCAATCATATAATCCCATTTTTATAATATCAAAGAAATCAATTATTTAAAGTAGAACCGATAATTAAAAAATATAATTAATCAGAATATATATATATATATAATTTTCAAGTAACTCAAAAAAATATGAATAATCAGAAATTAAATAAAATATCTGATAATTAAGAAATTAAATAATTTTAAACATAATTCAGAAAATAATAATAATTAAACAACAGTAATCTAATTATTCAAACTAAATAAATAGAATCATTAAATTCACAAATTTAACTAGTGTCAAAAGATGTATATAGATAGTATAATTTATATGTGGTTACTTACCTGATTAACGCCATTGGCATGTCCTATATTTGGGAAGAAATTCTATTATCTTTCAATAAAAATATCGAGGCTAGTAAACAATAGTATTAAAACAAAAATATTTTTTAGAAGGGTACAAATGTAAAAATTTCAAGCTATTATTCCACGCTCCCAAATATTGATTATTGAGAGGGTACAATAGCAATTACCAACTCTATAGGTTCATATCAATAATTCCAACATGATCATTGAGTACTAAAACTCTCATAACTCTGCATACACTTTTCCAAATCACAAATTTCAAGATTCTGGGAATAATAAACACCTAAGACTATGACATATCCGAAATTCACACAACTTACAGAGTACTACATAATTTATAACATTCAATTGAATCTCCAATTATTTTTGCAAGCTTGTAATTCAGATGTATCCCTTTCAAATATGAATATCTCTCAATTTAAAACTTCAAAAGAATAATATTTTACGTTAGATAACTCAATAATGCGTCACTTTCTTATTTTACAACATCTAAGACCATGAAAATTTCCAGACAAACTTTAGATACTGCTCAGTAATATCACTAGGCACAACTACACTAATAATGCTATAACTTTTAAACTACTCATCAAAAGAATCTAAATTTTGACATGTATCTAGAAAATAGCAAACTCTATAACTTTGTTATATTACTCTTCTCCAAATTCCATGTACAAGACCATCAAATTGTCTAAGAAATCTTTTATGCTTCCTGTAGAAATATTATTTGAGTACAAGTATAGTAATATGGCGATAACTCAACCATTGCAAAGGCATAAATCCTGAAATTTCTCAGATCCATAGATACTGCTGACTTCTACAACTTTACTATATAATTATATATCTAATTCAAACTCTAAACTCGTGGAAAAAAAATAAAAACTCCTCAAGGTATGCACAAAAATCTTATCCGAAGATACTGATTTTAAGGGCTATAGCTTAAAGAATACACATGTAGTGTGAACCCCACTTTTATTTAATTTATTTTTATGTTTTAAAAAAAATAAAAATTTAAACCTAGCCTTATCTTTTCAGAGATCGTGACCCCCATGTCCACGGTCAGCCATGATAGTTCACGTGATTTAAAACAAAGAACTTCATAGCTTTCTCTACCTCGTTGATCAACTTTTGGGGGGTGTGGCAAGGATGAGAGAATCATCCGCGTCGAGTGCTCGTCTAGGAGTATTTGTGAGTGCGTTCCCTTTTTCTTTTCTTGATTTGTTTATCTTTTTATTAGTTCTTCTTGATGATTAGGGGTTCTCTAATCGGTTCTAGGGTTTTTCAAGGTGGTCGGGGAGTATCTAGTTTTATAATTGAAAAAGTTAACATGTATTTTTCCGTTTCTTAGAAAACTGTATGTTCTGATATATTAATGTTATGTTTGGATTGAGGGCCGGCGAGGGAAAGTAAAGTAAAGCGAGGGTTTTGGAGGGTCAGAGTCGACCCTTCCCTCGTTTGGATTGGTATTTTTAATTTAACGAAGAGAAAGTAAGGGTTAACTATGACTCTCCAAAACCCTCCGAAACCCCCCTTTTCTTGGCCCCCTCGATTTGGAGTGCCGGGGGAGTAAGAACCTCGTAAAGATTTTAATTTTTTTTAAAAGACCTTATTGCCCTTAATTTTTTTAAATTAATTACATAACACCATTTCATAAGTTTTTCTTTCACTTTTTTCAATCTAATTTTATTTTAATCAAGTATTAACATGACACCCATCACAATCTTTGTTTTTATGTATTTCTTTTTTGTTTGCTTATTTTTTTTTATCTATTTATTTATATTGTGTTTTTTATTTCTCAATTCATCATTAGAATAATTTATCTTAATAGAATTCAATTCTTAATATAATTCTATTGCTATCCAAATTTTATTCGAAGTACAAATAAAATTAAAATTTTCTTTGAGTGAAAAAAAAACTAATAATTATCTAATTTCAACATGATTATTATGCTATGAATTAAAATATTAAAATAGGTTTTTTAACAATATGATAAAGTGATCTTGTGATGATCCATATATAATTGTAGGAGGAATTGGTCTTTAAATGATAATTAAGTAATTTGGTGTTGCATAATTAGAAGCTACTTTGCATCGGCACAACTAATTGTTCATGCGTGGTGCTACATAGGATAACGTGCTATTCAAAAAGGTAGGTTGTTCTTTCAACTATAGATTCTGATAACTAATAATTTGTTTGTATTTCAAAAATTTGATGTTTGGGAAATATATATTTTTATTTCACTTTTATCTTCGACTTTGTTTTTGTCTTCTTTATGCAAATATTATATGGTTATATGATAGACAATAGATTATTTGTGTTTCAAATCTCCGCATAATTTATTTTCTTTTATAAATTATGTGATTAAACATTAATGCAATTGTATTTTATTATAAAGTACAAAAATCAAAATCAAAATAATAATTTTAATATTTATTAAAAAAACTCTACTTAAAGTGTGAATTTATTCGAGATATTCATAATGCATGTGTTTAAATAGAAATAAGTAATTTTTATTTAATAATAAGGGTATAATTGAGTAAATCATATTATTATATATCATTTCCTTTTCTTTCCTTTCCTTTCAGTAACCAAACAAGGTTTATTAGAGAACTCTCCTTTCATTTCCCTCCATAAAATTTGTCTATCCAAACGAGGGTTGAACCCGTCCTTTCCTTTCCCTTACTTTCCCTCTCCTTCCCTCCTCTTACTTTTCTTTCGATTTTTAAATCCAAACACTATGTTAGGGTTAAATTATGTTAGGGTTCTGGCGTTTGAAAAAGTAGAGAAAAAAATTTTGAATTTTACTTATATTTTATATTATATGCAACTAAATGAGATTGTAAGGTTTCTCAATATTTTTATTTAACTATGAAATTTATTTAATTATTTGAAGTTGTGCCGGCATTGGTTATTTATTTCTTTATTATATGAATTTTTATTGGATGTCATGACTATTGATCATGAGACCAATGGTTATGAGTGGATAATTTAATAAGTGTGTTATCACTTAAAGAACACATGATAGGCTGATTTTTCAATTAATAACTTCCAATTTTACGGCATATATATATATATATATATATAAAAGAAGAATCCTGCACTTTAATCTCTGTTTTTGTTGAGTGACTAGTAATAATAATTGTTTTCTTGGATACCGTGTGTTGGTGGAGCTTTCCTGGATTCTGAAATCTCAAGCAAACCATAAGTTTTTATTGCATATATGGTATAAGCTTCGATTATACTTATGTTTTTGAGACCCATTATTATTGCATCAACATTGACTGAGTTTTGTGATTAATTTGAACTATAACCCAATATGATGTTTCAACTATAATGACTTTTACATGCATGTCTTTAGATACTTGATTTCATAGGGATTTGTGAAGTTCTGTGTTTAACTTACTGATATATATATATATATAATTTGGATGGGTGGATCGGAAATAAACTCCCGGCGTTCATTGTCTTTTAAAACATATATCGTGTGTCTATATCTATATTAAATAAGTGGACACCAGCATGGGAAATTAATTCCACTATACATCCATACACACATATTCATATACGTAATATATATATATATATATAATTGTTGGACCTTTTGAGTACTGTGTTTATTAGTGTGGGGTTTTTTTTTATATCCCTTTGTACGTTTAGCATATTTAGCGTTTTAATATCTGTGGAATGTGCTCTCAATTATGGGGTATTTTGTGGAAGCCTTAAATAAATCACATATAAACCTATATATATATGTATATATAAAATTTCTAATTTCTCTAAATCACATACATAATTATTTAATTACTTTGAGTTTTATTGTAAAAGCATTCATAATATTATATTCAAATATTATGTGTTTTAAGATACTGTAGTTATCCATATTTCAAACCTTATAGATTTCTAATTGTTTAATTAGTTATTTATTTGATTTTAATCCTTTAATTAATTACGGATTTAGGATTTACTTGGCAGACACCATGTTAATAATATATATTATTCTTGAATTGTTTTACCTTGATCTTCTACAATTGTTATTCGATTAGAAATCATGATTTATAATCTTAATTAAGTATTCAGCATGATTACTTTTATTTTAATTATTATTATCGCATAGTTTATTGAACCCTAATTATTCTCATCACATACTAGCAATATTTTGTTTCGAAATAATTGAAATTATTTTCATTAGAAAGATGGGATCACCAAATTGCACTATTTCTGCATTGACAATGATTTTGGACACGATATATTTTGATATAGTGACTTGTAGTCCCCAAATTAACTTTGCAATAACCCTGTCACTAGGGGATTAAACATTGACCATGTCGACATGAACCTCTGACTCTGATAAAAAACTAGTTTCGCACCATTCAGTCAGAAGAGAATAACGGCCTCTGATAATTTGTCTCGGGTCACCAATGGTAAATAAATGAACTCTGACAATCCGATTCGGATCATCGAGTTTAAATACATGAATTCTGTGGTTTTGTTTTTGGCGTTAGTTATTTGGGGGACATATATACTCGTTTATTTGAAAAATTATGTTTGTTTGAAATACTCGGAATTCTGAGTTTTATTTCTGATATTTATTGTACAATATTACATTTAAGCATGTTTTCTGAAATTATTGAGTTTTTGTGATCTATATATTTTATTGTTTTTAGTGGTTGCTGACTGGGTCTGTCAATCTCATAAATAGTTGTTTTATCTTTTTCAGATCAAGAGTAAGTGTGTGGTGGATAGTTTAGTTGTGAACAGTTGAGCGAACACCCGTTGGTTAGTATGTAAATTGTTCTTTTGTTGTGAAACCTAGAACTTGTTATGTGTTTAAGACTTCGAATCTTGCACTTTTAGTTTCTTTGGATTATAGTTGTATTCCTGTTTATTTTATTCCCTTAATCCTTTTGTCTTCATGAAGTTAGTACTTTTTTTAGATGTTATTTTTCAGTTGAGACAGATACTGAGGTCTTGCGTGCCTACTTGGTCATGGCTTTCTAGGTGTGCGGCCATTTGTCAACGCTTCGGGTTCGGGGCGTGACATGTAAAAAATCTAAAATTTTGTAGTAAACTAGATAAGAATAAGATCTACATATTCCGTATTTTGATCTACTCCAAATTTCAGTCTCTAGGTCTTACAAAATTAAAGAGGGACCTCTGCTATGCTAACAACAATTTCTTAACTTTATCCTCAAATAAATCCAATCCTTAACATAAGAAGGAAAAGACATATAAATAATAATAAATAAAATAATAAAAAATAAAAAATCAAACCCTTACCTCAATCACTCGCAATCAAGCACCCACGAAGGTGAGTTCATCGCCTTCATCGCCAGAATCACATTGAACCAAGGAGAGATGCTAGGCGAAGTGTCACTACAACAAAAAACACTTATTGTGACATTTTTAATTAAAACAACATTTTTGGCAAATGTCATTTTTATTTATTCCTACATTTATAATGACATTTCTACTTATAGTCACAAAAGGTTTTTTATTTTGTGATATTTTTGAAGATTTTAGCAACATTGAAAGAAATGTCAGTACAATATTATTTGTTAAAACGTTTGTTATGACCTATGTAACAAATGTCATATTCCAATATGACTTTAATTGCATCAATTAATTATGATATATTTGAAAACACCATTTTAAGTTAGGATATGTATCTATCTATATTCAAAAAATATGAACGATAATTTAAAATTGAAAAAAATGGTATTTAAGGGAAAATAAAAGCATCATTATTTTAATTTTCAAGAGGGCCAAAAATTAGGCAGCAGTTTTTTTTTATGAACACCAAAACCTACGCGGCTTATAGATTCATGATCTATATATAAAACAAGAAAAGCCCCCTAATAGTGCAAAAGGCCAAAATATAAAGTTTTTGTCAGGAGATAAAGTAAGTATCTCGATTTTTCTTTATTTCATAATATTTTTTAGCATTGTTTTTTCTTGCAATATTATTTAAATATTTAACTTGTTATTCATTATGGTAAATGATTGATAGATGATTAAGTTTTTAATTAGTTTTTGTTATGAAAACAAGTATGATAAATTAATTAATCTAAGTCTAGGGTTTGAGAATATTTTTTAAAAAAAAAAAAGAAGAAGATTGAATTTAATTGGGATGAGATCTCCAAAACATCCCTTTTTTGTTGAAAATTAAAATATGTTTTGGTTTTTCTCCTTGCCATGACATGGATGCGAGGCTTCAATCCTTGAAATTGCCATTTAGTTTATTTTATTTAATCCTAATTTTGTTGAAGTTTTACAATTTGTTCCCTTTTTTTTTATAGGGCTCTTACTATACTTACGAGGACACACATATAGTTTTGGTGAAGTTTTACAATTTGTCCCTTATATAATTTTTATTTCTTATAGTGTTTTTGTTACAACTATGGCTTACACATAGCTTTGTTGAAGTTTTAAATTTCATCCTTTTATTCCAAGTTAAATTATTTAAATTTTCTTATTATGGTTATGACACACACATACATAAACTGAGATAAATTATATATTCTCCTTCAATATAAAAATAGCTTATTTGTATTCTTTTTTATGCAAATTATATATGCTCCACATGGTTTTATTTTTTATTTGTATTTCAAATTTGTATCATTGATTCTAATATATCATATATGTTTACTTTTAATTTAACTTTTATTGTTATATTACCTTTATTTTATTAAATGTAAAAAAGTTTTGTAAGCGGGAGATGCTACAAGTAGTCCTCGTTCTCAATTACCCACTCAATTTCATTTTAGTAATAATTATCTGGTACAATTTATAATATCATCTTATTATATTTTTAAATTATTAAAATTATAAATTGTATTATTTATTTATCTTTTTTTTAATTGATTTAGATAGACCCTAACGTATTTGTTTATTTTATTTTGCAGATAAGAGATCACTATGATAAATTTAAACCCAATTCTACGGATTGAAACCTTAGCTTTATTATAAAAGTTATTTTTTTAAAGATTTGTAAATCATTTTGACATTGTTTTAATTATTTTTAAATTTTTAAAATTATAAACTATATTATTTATTTATTTATTTATCTTTATTAATTGATTTAGATATACACTAACGTATTTATATATTTTATTTTGCAGATAAGAGATCATCATAACAAATTTAAAGTCATGCAATTATACGAATTGAAGCCTTAGCTTTATTATAATGTTTGAAAGTTATTTTTTAAATATTTGTAGATAATGTTGACATTATTTTAATTAGTGTTTTAATGCTACGTTTGATTTTTAAATTTTTGATGAATAGTTTTTATTAATATTTTGTTAAATTATGCAAATTAATTTTATAGAATTTATATTATATCTCATATTTTATTTAATTAAATCATATATAAATATTGTTTAAATTAATATTGTGAAAAATTATACAATATCCTTGTACCAACATTTATAAATGACACTTAATTTTAAAATTAGATAAGATTAATAACTTTTACTAACATTTACAAATATCGATTTAAGTAATTTAAGAGACCTTTAACAAATGTTATTATATAACCTCTATAACAATAATTATAAATATTGCAATATTTCAAAATTAATGTGATAAAAACTTGTGGCGACATCTACAAATGTTGTAAAAAAAGTGTTGCTTAAGCCATATACAAATGTTGGAATAAAAACCATATTGAGACTATTTACAAATGTTGGGAAAATATCACAATAAATGTTGGAATATATAGGTACCGAAGTTTCTTAGAAATGTCACAACAAAGTATACCGACTGTGGCAATTGTGACATATAATCTACATTTGTTACAAAAGTCGGTATAGAGTTATTCCGATGATTTTTTGTTATATTACGACATATGTCAAACGTCACAAAAATCCTATTTTGTTGTAGTGTGTGTGGGGCTGTCGAAGGAGACGTGGGTAGGGTTTCGAATAAAAGGTAATTGAAACGTTACAATAAAAAAAAAAATCTAAATTTGAATCTAGCGGTTAGGATCTAATCAAGGAGTGGGGTCCACAGGTTAGGATCTAATCAAGGAGTGGGGTTCATAGGTCCGTTATCGAGAATTTAACAATAGTAGCTAGGAGGTCCAAGTCTTCAAAATGGTTGGCGGAAATGAGTGTAGTTTTAAGATTTGTTTAAAGAAGAACCAAATCCGCTCGGAGTATCTCTGGCATTTTGGAAGTTACAAGTTTTCTTAAATAGGTTTGTGAGAGTTAGAATTTTATTATCCCACACTAGCCAACTGAATAATGAGATATTGCTTGAAAATCAAATTTTCCAAAATTGAGAGTATAACGGGCTATGCACCCTTCTATCTATTAGAAACTTGTTAAATGATCTAACCTAGAAGGTTCCATTTTTTTTCAATGCCCAGATGTTAACATCATCCTGATGTTAGAGCAATCTGTTATTGAGTTCAAAAGAGTAGTGATAGATCATTTATTATAGCCGTGTAAAAAACCTCACTGGTAAAGTGAGATATTGAGTGGATTATCTTAGAGTTATCCTAGGGAGGTACTATCATTGTAAAGAGAAGGCCATATATCTTATTGTACTTGTTGTTTTTCTATTTCAATAAATTTGTGATTTACCTATTTTAATTAAAAAAATAAAAGAAAAAGAAAGCTATAAAGCCAAGGCATTTGTCTGTTAAACAAATAATATATATTTCTAGTAATAATTATTTAATTAGATTACTGAAAGAAAAATAAACAATGGACACAAATGAAGTAAATTAATGGTTTATTGATTCTGATATTGAGCGTATTGGTTCTCAGTCAGTGTAGTACTGCTTTTAATAAAAATCAATATGGAGTTGATACTTGACATATTATTATTATTATTATTATTATTATTATTATTATTTTTCAAATACACCACAAACACCCTATTTAAAAAATTGTCATCTTTTTATTCATAATACATGAATATAAAAAAGTTAAAAATGATTTTGAGCTATATAAATTATAAAATTAAGAAAAGTTTTGATTTTATGATGTTCTCTTTTCTTAAAACTTTGTATGCATATTTTATTTTATTTTTAAGAATTTTCTTGTTTACTTAATCATTTTTCTTCATCAGGATTTTGTTTTTTTTTTTTAATTCTTACAGCATAGAAAATAAATTACCAGCTAAAAAATACTACATATATACATGAAAAAATTATCTTGTGAAGTAATATAATTATAGTGTTTATCCATTTTATTAAAAAAATTGATGGTGTATATTGGAGGATATGAATAAGATATCACAATCCTTTCTTGAACATTTGGAGCATCTCTCAAGCTGAGCACGCATCATCTATATATTATGAAAATTGCATAACAAACAAAAAATTAAGAATCTTCAAAACCAGACAAATTAACACTATATATATATATATATATTATTTAAATAATATAAACAATAAAACAAGATTGATTTTATATTCCAGGATTTCCAATTGGAACACGCAACTCCACAAATGAATTTGGACACCATGATTTTCTTGCAAATTAATTTGTTTGCCCTTTTGTTCTAATTAACTAAGCATCGAATTCTTGATCTTCAAGAGTTCAACAAAGTCTTACTTAGAAAATGGTGGTGGAAGATCACTACTACATCGAATTCTTGTTGGTCTAAGATCTTAAACGCAAACTACTCTGTTAATGGATCACCTGGATACCTATTTCAACATCCACCAAGAAATAAATCCTTCTTCTGGGCTGGGATTAACACCGTTCTTACTCCTTTCCGAACATGCATAAATTACCAAGAGGACTCTTATTCCTGGCCTCTCGAAAAAATTGTTATTTTCTCTGTCAAATCATTCTACAATTTCTTAATTGACGGAGGGCTTCGAAGTCAACTTTATTCTCATTTCTGGAAATCCATATCCCCAAGCAAAATCACTTTATTCTGCTGGTTGGTCAGAGAAAATAAAATCCTTACTCTTGATAATCTATTCAAAAAAGGTTGTAATCCTAATGCCACTGACACATGCATTCTTTGTCATAATAACTCGGAAACAGTGGAACATCTTTTTCTTGATTGCAAATATGCGGAGCGTATTTGGTCCTTCTTTAGACAAAACCTTGATATTGAGTTTTCCCCATCCTCAGTATCTAATATTTGGACCATTTTGATCCCCTCATTAACTTCCTCTCATCGGAACCTGGGGGACCTCTGTTCTAGAGCCATAATCTGGAATATTTGGCTTGAACGAAACAATCGCATTTTTAACCTTACTTGCCTACCTATTATTTCAATTTTATACAAGTCCGCTAATATGCTGCTTTCTTGGTTTTCAACAGATTTAGAGAACCTTCATCAGGATACCACTGAGGCCACACAGAGGATCAAGCGCTCCCTCAACTTCCTGGGCACTAGACCCACTGATTTCATCGACGATTCGGTGCACACTGCTGATTAAGAGTAGTCCTCCTATCCTTGTTGCTGGGCAGGCCTGTGTCTCCAGACGGTTGACTTCGCCGTCCCATCTTATCTCATTTTCTCTTTCTTCCTGTTTTGCTTTTGCTCACTATTTTCCTCCCTGGTGAGGAATTCAGTATGTTATTTTCTTTTAGACTTTTCTTGTTCTCGACATCTTCAGTTATACTCCTCTGTTCCCTTCTTTTTTAATAAATTGGTGGTTTATCCACTTTTATTCATTAAAAAAAAAATTAACTAAGCATTCCAAACACTCAAATTTATTTGCAAACGGATACTAAAACTAACCAAATTTTAACTGCACTCCACTAAGCAATCAAATGTATATGTATACGTACATGAAATCAAATCACAATCCAAGCACATCCCACACTACTTATCATAATATATATATATATATATATGTATGATTCCCTACAGCAATTATTCAGTGAACATTCTAACAAGAGCCATGAGATTAAGATGAGATGATCCAGCTTCACCCACAGCCTCTAAAGCCTTATCTTTCTGCATCTTAGCCCTTCTTCTAATGTCCACACTCTTCCCTCCTTCACCCATGACCATCTCCAAACATTTCACAAGCTCTTCTCCTTTAATAACACCATCAACCTCACTCCTCACTCCACAACCCCAAAAACTCTCAACCAACTTCGCATTCATGGCTTGATCCGTCCAGTGTGGCACGCCCACCATCGGCACGCCACACACCAAGCTCTCCAACGTTGAGTTCCACCCACAGTGCGTCACAAAGCAACCAACCGCCCTGTGCGCCAACACTCTCACTTGTGAGCACCACTCCACCACCATCCCATCCTCTCCTTCTTCAATCTCAAGTAATTCTTCCTCTCTGTTATCCTTTCTCACAACCCATAGATATGGCCTCTTGCTCTGCTTCAATGCTTTCACAATCTCCTCCATCTGCTCCTTCTTCATCATTGAGACACTTCCGAATGATATATACACCACTGATCCCTCCTCTTTTGTGTCCAACCATTCCATGTACTTCTTTTCATCCTCCCTGAAAAGACATCCAACAACAGAGTTGGTGTACTCTTTTGGCAAGTGTCCAACAGGTATGGCTTCAACCTCATTGCTGAATGAAGCTAAAGCAACAGTTTCCCATTCTTGGAAGGTGTTTATCAACACCTTGGGCTTCTTCATCTTCTTCTCTTGTTTCCCATCTAAAATCTTAAACAACTCTCTGAACGAGTCTAGAATGGTGGCGTAGATGCCATCGGCTTCTGTGTCAGTGAGAAACGATGGCAAGTCTCTGATTTGGAGCGGTGGCAATCCCGGAAAACAGACGGGGAACGAAGGATCATCAGCGTGAGCTTTGATTAGACACTCAAAGCCATGAAAGAAGTGATAGTAGGTGCCAAACACAGTGGCAGCTTGTATCCAATAGAGAACTGAAGGGATGCCATGCTCACCGGCGATGTCCACCACCCAGTCTAACAAGAGGGTATAGACTATGCACTTCACCGGCCGGCCACTGGTGGCGAGGTCGTTCAAGAGGATAGAAACGTTGCGTTTACTATTTGTTCTGAAGAGTGAGAAGTACTCCTTCGGATCCATGGTGGCACGTTTGTAACCCTCTTCATCGAAGCCATCGGAGAAGGGGAGGTAGGTGATGAGGCCATCAATGAAGCCTTTGTCGGAGTTGGTGGTGGAGGAGAACATGCGGCGGTGGGCGAAGATGGTGGTGGAGAAGGTGACGGTGGCACCGGTGGTGGTTGCGAGGTGCTTGGCAAGGTGGAGGGCGGGGTTGATATGGCTTTGCATGGGGTACGTGATGAATAAGAAGTGGGGTTGAGGGTTGTCAGCCATTGTTACTGAGCTTGAGATTGAAGATGAATGAATGATTTGGTCCATCGGGTGGTAGATATATACTGACCAAGCTCGAGTGACTAAGATTGAAGAGTGACGTTGGCGATGACGCATGTATATATCTACAGTTTGTGGCATGTGGTTTCTGGTTTCTTGTTGCTGTTTGTCACGTGTGTGTGTGTGTTTTTAGTTTATTTATGGAAACATCATTTTGTGTTATAATTTTGTTTGAGTTGTGATTTAAAAAATATATATATATATAAACACATGTATAAAATTTAATGTTAATAGGTCAAAATGTCATTCGGTACATAATTTTCTTACTTTAATCATAAAATAATTATCTTAATTTGTAAAAAGATAAAAAAAAAATTCATTCCTAGTGAACACTAAAACTTTAAATTTTTATTAAAATAATATTTTTATTTATGTTTTAATAAAATTATATATTTATGAAACTGTTCGCTTGCCAAATCTTTTTCAAAAATAATATATTCTAAAAAAACTTTCTATCGAAACATAATTTAATGTAATTAATAGTAATAAAATTAAATTTTTTTTTACTATAAATTATTTTGTAAATGGTAAATATTGTATATTGATATAAATTAAATTTTAACTTTTAATTATGAAAAATTTTTATTGAAATAATTAAGGTTTTATAAAATAGTTGTAAAGTCTAAAGTGCCTCTTCAATTCTATGCGACTATGCGGCTAAAAGCAGTTTGGCACGTATCCTCAACCAAATAAAGTGTACAATTTTTCTTTTTCCACTTTTTTTTTTTTATGGGTTTTTGTTGTGTTTTGTTGTGTTGTGAGCTCACCCACCAGGGCCACCACCATAGAAACTAAGCTCATGCTTGTAGAAGTTTGACGGTGAGCTCAAATTGAATTTGGACTTGTGTCCAAATTGAGTTTGTTAGGGAGCTCAGCTATTGATTAACTCATGCATTGGGCTTACCTTCTAATACTAGAGATTATTTTATCATGAACAATATTATAAATATTCTGTCTGAAACTCTAAATTTTATGTATGAATTCAAATAATTTCATATTATCATTCTCATATATCCGCTTTTTTTTTAAAATATTGCTTTTTAAATTAATCATTGAAAAAGATTTTTAGATTATTTATCAAATTAGCATTTTTATTTTTTTAATACATTTCCTAAATTCTGATAGCTCACCCTGCTTATATTAAAATTTTTTTATTTTTGTGAAATCGGTCCCACTAGCTTTTTAATATTCCCCATTCTTTTAAAACCCGAGATCGTCCTATTAGCTTTTCATTACAAAAGTACTTACAAACCCTTATCACTTTCATCAAACTTTTTACAACTGCTTTTACTCTCCCACTTTCCCAGCTACAATCTAGATGCAATGTCCAGGTTACAAATTGAAAAGATAAAAAATGCAGGGTTAAAACTCTTTATATACATGACATCAAATTATCTCCACTACTGTAGTCACAGATCTCAATATTGAATAGCACGAAGTATCGGAGATTATCGTGGGACGAGCATTACTCATCGCCAGTGCTCAAGACCCACTTAACAAACCGCACGCCGACGCTAGAATTTAATACTCCACCAATAATTCATCCTCATCAACCCCCAATACTCTCCACCTACCCCTAACAATTACATCTTCATATCGATGATAATTCTAATTTTTATGTATTTTGAGATAATTTTTAATTTTTTTATGTATATAAAAAAATTTTTAACCACAACAATTTTTTTATCTTTTTAAATTTTTTTAACCTAATATTACCCATAATTTTTTTATCTCATAGATTAGTGAAAGTAGAGTTTTAATAAAACTAACAGAAAAAATTTTTACTGAAACGACAAGGCTTTTAGACAGAAAATTATTTTTTTAATTTAAAAAAACTAAGTGAACCCATCTCGCTTTTTAAAAAAAATAAATTTTAATATTAAAAAACTAGTGGGACCTGTCGATTTTTAAAAAATAAAAAATTTTAATATTAAAAAACCAGTGGAACCCACAGCTATTAAAAAATTTTTAAAATTTAATATTAAAAAAATAAAAATGCCTAATTTGGTAAATAATTCTAAAAATACCTATTTTAGTAATTAATTTAAAAAAAAAGCAATATTTTAAAAAAAAAGCCTCATATATCTTATTTCTATTTTATTTTTTTAGTTTTAAAAACAACATAAAAAATCTCAATTTAATTCGTCTTCTAAATAAAAATAGAATTTCTATTTATTAATTTTAAATTTTCAAATAACACTTATTATTCTCTAATTCAATCTCCAATTTTACATTCTAATTATTAAAATTTTTAAAAAAATATGGACAAGCCGACAAACCCTTGTGTTGGAAAAATGTCCAACTCAAAATTAACCTTCCAATTGAAAGAGAAGCAAACTACCACTTTCCTATTGTAAAATATTTACAATAGTAAGTATTATTGGAGTGATTTTTTATATAAAATGATATAGAGGACAAAAGATCATTTGTTTTAACATTCACAAACAACATATATACAAATCAAAAAATTGATCTATATAGCAGTCAATGTGGAAAATAAACATTGAAAAGGGTGTTTGAACTTATGACAATTGGAGTTAGTTACTTATATGTGTTGTTTAAAAGTTGTATTGTTTCATATATGCATCCTTTAGTAAAAGATGCAATCAAAAGGTATGACTAACATTACATATATCTGTAAAATGGATTTGAGAATTCAGTTAACAAATATAATAACAAGTTTTGAATCAGAGATTGAACATGTCTTCTACTCTGTTTTGTGATTGTAATCTTCTCCTTTAACAACCACCATCACCATTAACCTCAATTCTCACTCCACAACCCCACAAACTTTACACCAACTTCGTATTCATCCCTTGATTATCCACAGCAACATGCACACTTTTGGGACACCGCACGCCAATTTCTCTACCGTTGAATTCCATCTACAGTGTGTCACAAAACATCCAACAGCTCTGTGCCCCAACACTCGCACTTGTGAACACCCTCTCCTTCTTCTTCTTATTTCTCAACTAGTTATTTCTCTCTGTTATCCTTATATGTTTTGTTAATTTGTTTGGTTTAAAAGGTTCTTGGTTTGTTTATTATACTATGTTTATAATTCATATGCATATATATATATATATATATATTTATTGAAAAGAAAAAAAATTAATTTGCAATCCACTACGATTTAATTATATATATAACTTAAAATAATATAATTAAAGCACAAAACAAGATTGATTTTAAACACTAAGATTTCCAATTGGAACACGCAAATCTACAAATCAATTTAAAGACAATTTTAGTTTGCCCTTTTGTTTTAGTTAATTAAGCATTCCAAACACTCAAATTTATTTGCAACCTGACACATAAACTAAACTAAATTCTAACTGCAATGCACTAAGCCATCAAATGGATTGATCACGATCCAAACACGTTACACATTACTTATCATAAAATGTACAATACTAACTATCCAGTAAACATTCCAACGAGAGCCATGAGATTAAGATGAGATGATCCACCTTCACCGACAGCCTCTATAGCCTTGTCTTTCTGCATCTTAGCCTTTCTTCTAATGTCGACACTCTTCTCTCCTTCACCCATGACTAACTCCAAACCTCTCACAAGCTCTTCTCCTTTGATAACACCATCAACCTCGCTCCTCACACCACAACCCCATAAACTCTCAACCAACTTCGCATTCATGGCTTGATCCGTCCAGTGTGGCACGCCCACCATCGGCACGCCACACACCAAGCTCTCCAACGTTGAGTTCCACCCACAGTGTGTCACAAAGCAACCAACCGCCCTGTGCGCCAACACTTTCACTTGTGAGCACCACTCCACCACCATCCCATCCTCTCCTTCTTCAATCTCCAGTAGTTCTTCCTCTCTGTTATCCTTCCTCACAACCCATAGATATGGCCTCTTACTCTCCTTCAATGCTTTCACAATCTCCTGCATCTGCTCCTTCTTCATCACTGAGACACTTCCGAATGATATATACACCACTGATCCCTCCTCTTTTGTGTCCAACCACTTCATGTACTTCTTCTCATCCTCCCTGAAAAGATATCCAGCAACTGAGTTGGTGTACTCTTTCGGCAAGTGTCCAACAGGTATGGCTTCAACCTCATTGCTGACTGAAGCTAAGGCATCAGTTTCCCATTTCTGAAAGGTGTTTATCAACACCCATAGACTTCATCTTCTCTTGTTCCCTATCCAAGATCCTAAACAACTCCCTTAACGAGTCTAGAATGTCGGCGTTGAGGCCATCGGTTTCCCTGACTGTGAGAAACGATGGCAAGTCTTTTATTTGGAGTGGCAGCAATCCCGGAAAACAGACAGGGAATGAAGGATCATCAGCGTGAGCTTTGATGAGACTCTCAAAGCCATGAAAGAAGTGGTAGTAGATGGCGAACACGGAGGCAGCTTGTATCCAATAGAGGACTGAAGAAATGCCTTGCTCACCAGCGATGTCCACCACCCAAGATAACAAGATAGTATAAACTACGCACGTCACCGGCCGGCCACAGGTGGCGAGGTCGTTCAAGAGGATAGAAACGTTGCGTTTACTATTTGATCTGAAGAGTGAGAAGTACTCTTTAAGATCCATGGTGGCACGTTTGTAACCCTCTTTGTCGAAGCCATCAGAGAAGGGGAGGTAGGTGATGAGGCCATCATTGAAGCCTTTGTCGGAGTTGGGGGTGGAGGAGAACATGCGGCGGTGGGCGAAGATGGTGGTGGAGAAGGTGACGGTGGCACCGGTGGTGGTTGCGAGGTGCTTGGCAAGGTGGAGGGCTGGGTTGATATGGCTTTGCAAGGGGTACGTGATGAATAAGAAGTGGGGTTGGGGGTTGTCAGCCATTGTTGATGATCTTGAGATTGAAGATGAATGAATGATTCGGTCCATACGGGGTGGTAGATATAAGATTGAAGAGTGACGTTGGCGATGACGCATGTTGATATCTACAGTTTTGTGGAATGTGGTTTCTGGTATCTTGTTGTTGTTTGTCATTTGGTGTTTTTAAGGCCCGAAATGGATAAGCGAGCACATTTTAGCGACAAAATCAATATCTCAATTTACTTATATAAAAAAATATTTAAACATTAGAATTTTTGTTGTTTAGTTTCTATTTTGGGACCATTTTGGTGGTTTAGTTCTCTTCACTTTATGGGCCTTTATTTTGTTTCTCTTGTACTCTCTCTTTCTTTTCTAGGCTCCTTTTGAGTTGTGTTTTGTTGTATTCTTTTAATAAATATAATTTATCCATATTTTTTAAAACTAGATATATAAGATATACAACAAACAGATTTAATCCCTCCCTCACATTCCAAGTCTCCTTTGCCTCGTGATGATCACTCTTCACTTTCAATTTTAGATCATGGACTGGAGACTTCTTTTGAACCTATTTTGCAGGAAAATTTTTCCACTCACCTGCAATCACTTCCCCCAGTCATACCTATCCCTGATGGGTACAAATGGATTTTCATTTTTGGAGGCTGGACTCTGGTTCCAATCATTAATTCTGAAAAATTTTATGATCAAGATCCTTTACCTCAAAATACTCCTCTTGAGGTCCCCTCTAATGAAGAGCTCCTAGACTGGGGTGAAGATGAGAACATTCTTGATAATGACTTGAATGATGAGGATTTTCTTCCCGATGAGGATTGCCTTGATCAGGATGACCATGATCCACCTCCAAATGCACCTGAGCAAGGTAAATCATGTACCTTGGAGGACATTCCGAAACAACTTCTTAAAGACCCTAAACAGCTCAGAAGAAGTGACAGAACCAAAAAAACCCTCTGGACGCTGGAATGAAGAAGCTGGGTTCGTACCTCATCCTCCCCGATCTTCAAAGAAAAAAATCCTTGAAGATCCACGTGAAGGTAAGCCCTCTCTTAATAATTCAGTATTTTCTTCTTGGTCTGATGCACAAATTCTTAAATACAGTAATTCTTGTGGCATTAAATTCCTAGGATCTCCCTCTCATAAATCAAAATGTCTAGATAAAATCAGATCCCTTGAAGCTGTAAGAAATTCCAATTTTCCTCCAATCATTGGATCTCCCCGGAGATCTAATTCCTAGACCATATCTGTTCCTTATGAAAATTTTATGCTGGAATGTTAGAGGTCTAGGCAGACCCTCTAAACGCCACTTAGTCAAAGAAGTTGTTTTAAATTGCAAAGCTGATATTATTTGCCTCCAAGAATCTAAACTTCAAAACATCCATAATTCTCTCTGGAGATTAATTGGAGGCAAACGCATTAACTCTTTTGAATACTTACCGTCCCAAGGTACAGCTGGAGGTATTATTCTCGCTTGGGACAGTTCACAACTTATTGGTAATTTAATTTATAAGGGATCCTTTACCATCTCCGTCAAATTTACTAATCATTTCGATAACTCCACTTGGACTTGCACCAGTGTCTATGGACCAAACTCCAGACTCATCAGGCCCGAATTTTGGAATGAGCTCCAAATCCTAAAAAACCTCATTTCAACCCCCTGGGTTATTTGTGGCAATTTCAACACGGTTTTTTCCTTAGACGACAAAAATAACGGTATCTCTAATCCTAGAGATATCACCATATCCCAGAACATCCTAAGAGAACTTGATCTTATCGACCCTCCCATTAATGGGAGAAAATTTACCTGGTCTAATGGACAATCTAACCCTATCTGGGTTCAACTCGATCGTTTCCTTTATTCTCATGATTGGACCTCCTTATACCCCCGAACATCTCAATTTGATCTTCCCATATTTGGTTCGGATCATTCCCCTATCTGTCTAGATTTTGGATTACACCTTAAGATATCCCGAACCTTCAAATTTGAGAAATTTTGGTATTCCAACCCCCACATCATCAATCTTATTCAAGAATGGTGGTCTGAACCAAACCCTGTTGGTTGTGGAGCGTTTATCTTTTCCAAAAAACTCGCTCATTTGAAATCCAACCTCCGCACTTGGTCCAAGAACAATTTTTGCGCTTCTAAGATCCTCAAAAGCAGTCTCCTAGACGAATTACACTCCATTGACATCATTGGTGAAATTAGACCTCTCTCTGAGGAAGAATTCAACCGACTTTCCCAAATCCGCTCTGAACTATACAACATTTTAAACCAGGAAGAAATTTACTAGAAACAACGTTCTAGGATTACTTGGCTTAGAGAAGGGGACTCTAACACTAAATTCTTTCACCAAGTCGCAAATGGCAGAAGAAATAAAAATCACATACCTCGTATTCTTCAAAATGGCAATTGGATTGACGGAAATTTTCAAATTGGTAGAATCTTCACTGATCACTACCGATCTGTCTTTGGTACTTCTTTGCCAAATAGATTCCTCCTGGACTGGCATTTTCTTTTTGAATATAAGGAAAGAATTGATCTCTCTCAGCTTGAACTTCCTTTCACTACCGATGAAATCAAACAAGTTGTTTTTGGACTTAACCCTGACAAAGCTCCCGGTCCGGATGGCTTCCCTATTTTCTTCTTTCAAAAACATTGGACCATTCTCCAAGACACTCTTGTTAAACTCTGCGAGGATTTTTTCAAAGGCACCATCAACCTCGAACGTATCAACTGGATACATATTGCTCTTATTGCAAAAAATAACACGCCAGGTGATGTGACGGACTTTCGTCCCATCAGCCTTATCAATTCCACATGTAAAATTATTTCCAAAATCCTTGCCAATCGCCTCAGTGTTGTTATTAGTTTGCTAGTTGATGAATCACAATCCGGATTTATCAAAGGCAGATGCATTGCGGACAATATAGTCGGTGCACAAGAAATCATTTTCAATTTACAAAAACGAAAACGTCTTGGTTACATCTTTAAAGTGGATTTCGCAAAAGCTTTTGACTCTCTTGACTGGAATTTTCTGCTCGAAATCCTTGCAGCTAGAGGCTTTGGACCTAAATGGATCTCCTGGGTTCACTCCATTCTTAGTACTTCCAAGGCCCAATTTATTATCAATGGAATGACTCAGGGCTACATCCGGTGTAAAAGAGGCCTGAGGCAAGGCGATCCTCTTTCCCCATTGCTCTTCGCCCTTGCCGCTGACGTTTTGAGCGCCATGTTCTTCCACGCTCTTAAATCTAAATTCTTGGTGGGTGTCTCCTTGAATCATATCGACAACACTTGTCACTTCCAATATGCTGACGACCTTCTTATTTTTTCCACTGGAGGACAAGAAGATCTTCAAATCATCAAACTAATCCTGTACCTTTATGAGGGGTCATCTGGCTTAACCATTAATTATTCGAAAAGCTGCCTGTACTCCTCTAACTACGGCTTCCAACCTCATCACTCCTCAGCTAGAATCCTAAGTTGCTCCCGAAGTTGTCTCCCAATTACCTACTTAGGAGTTTCTCTTTCTGGTCGTAGAGCCAAACGAAATGACTGGGCAAAACTCATTGACATGGTTCGCTCTAGACTTACTTCTTGGAAAGCAAATTACTTATCACTTGGTGGACGCTTAACGCTCATTAACTTTGTCCTATCCACTGTTCCTGTTTATTGGATGTCGGTCTTCAAGCTACCCGCTTGGGTTATTAAAGAAATTGACAAAATTCGGAGAGATTTTCTTTGGAAAGGCCCTGATCTGGGACCCAAAGGAGTCAGATTGATTGCCTGGAACAGAATCACCAGACCGCGGGAAATGGGAGGCTGGGGAATCCTTAACCTTCAGACCTTCAACAACGCTTTACTAGGAAAGTGGTGGTGGAAATTATCCTACAACCCAAACAGCTGTTGGGCCAAAATTGTCCATGCTAATTATTCTATAAATGACACTAATGGAATTCTTTCCCACATTCCTCCCAGAAATAAATCTTTTTTTGGGCAGGAGTGACCTCCACTTTACCCCCATTCCGGTCGTGTATCATGAAAACTATCAGAAGTGGTTCTAACACTTCACTTTGGTCTGATCGTAGGCACGCTGGAATCCTACTTAAAGATTGTTGGCCCGATCTCTTACATGATTGTATTGTCCCTTGGATTACCATCAGGCAATTCTCCCAGTTCCTAAACAATCCCGAGCTTCTATTCCCCACTTCCACCCCTGATATGTTAACTGCTCTTCTTGAAATCATCCCTGACTGTTCTCATATTCATGATGACATCCACACTTGGACCCTTGAAAAAAGTGGCAACTTCACAGTCAAATCCTTTTATAATTTTCTCATTGATGGTGGAATACGCAGCTCGCTTTACCCCCTTTTTTGGAAAAATCGTTGCCCTAGCAAAATCACTCTTTTCTGCTGGCTTGCTAGGGAGGACAAAATCCTCACTCTAGCAAATCTTTTCAAGAAAGGTTACAACTTTCAAAACTCCACTGATACCTGTGTCCTTTGCCACAGTGCCTCTGAGAATCTTCAACATCTTTTCATCGACTGTGTTTTCTCCAAACGCATCTGGGCATTTTTTTCTCAAATTTTAGAATTACACTCTCTTCCACAGACAATTCCCTTACTGTGGACCAATTGGATACCATCCTTAGCCCCTCAACACAGAATCCTCTGGGATCACACTTCCCGTGCAATATTGTGGAACGTTTAGCTCGAAAAAACAATCGCATATTTCATTTGACTGCATCTTCGCATCTCAATATTATTTATACAACTGCTAATATGCTTCTCTCTTGCCTCTCTACAGCTGCTGATAGGTATCAACAATATCTCAATGAAGCATCACAGAAAATCAAGCACTCAACTTCTATAGCGCTAGAACCTCTAATCCTACTAGCGGCTCCGACCACAATGCAACCCGAGAGTAGTTCTCCTTCTACATTTCTAGACAGGGCTCGAGATGCTTGGGACGATATCTTCCTACCGCTAGACTCTTATTTACTTTACGCTTCCCTGCTTTTTTTAGTCGTACTATGTTCCTCACTCGGTGAGAGGACTTACCTATTTGTACTTTTTATCTTTTCCTTCAATAAATCGATGGTTTTATCCACTCTTTTTCAAAAACTCACTGTGGATTAGAACATTGCTTGATATATCTTAATTCATTAAAAATTAATAAAAATAAAATAAAAATAGTTCACTTGTAGGTGATCACACGGTATTTTAAAATACTCGCTAAATTTTTTAATTCTTTATTAAAATAATTATTATTTATTTATGTTTTAAAGAAATTATATTTTTATGAAATTATTTCATTGCATCAAGCGCTCCCTACACTTTCTGAATTCCACTTCCGCGCCTGAAAGTAGAGCAGACATCTGTAGCACCCACACCATGTGAGACACACCTTTTGCTGAAGTAATGGAAGAGGATTGTTGATACTTTCAGATATCATCTCCTTGCTGTTCATTTTGTTTTCTCTTTTTCTATTGGGAATTCCTTGCTCCTGATTTTAGTTTTTACTTGTTTGTCTTTCTTCCTTTGCGTTGTTGTTCTCTCTTTGTTTTTTTCCTTTTCTAATAAAATTTTGTGGTTTATCCACTTTTATCAACCCATCTTTTTATAAACATAATATTTTGGACAGACACTTTTTGTTGGAGCAAAATTTAATGTAATTAATGTAAATAAAATTAAACATTTTTAGACTTAAAATTTATTTTGTAAATGGTAAATATTGTTTATTTTTATAAATATAATTTTAAATTTTAAGCATGAAAAAGTTTTATATATTGAAATAATTAAGTTTTAAAAAATATATAGTTGTAAAATGTCTCTTCAACTGAGCTGGCCTTTGTTCTATTGAGCTGACCTTTGTTACCTCTTGGTGAACTTCGTCATCTCATTCGCTGGCTGGGGGTCTTCATCCATATACTTTCGTCAGTGTTTTTTTTATTTTTGTCTGTTGTAGTTCTAGAATTGTCACACCGCTGGTGTTGCACTCCTTTTAACCCGTTTGTCTTTGTTGTTTCTGGTTTTGGTTTTGGTTTTGGTTTTGATTTTCTTTTTTGTTGTTAGTTTACTTGTGTTGTTTGTTCGGTGTTTCTTATTTGTTGTTCCGGTTTTTCCAATAAATTTATTGTTTATTCATTTTATTCAAAAAAAAAAAAAAACTTCTGCTTCAATCCTATGGGGCTAAAAACAGTTTGCTATCCTTAACCAAACAAAAAATTTAAATTAAGGTTTTATAAAAATTTTAAAGAACTAAGCTCGTGCTTGCACAAGTTTGACGGTGAGCTCAAACTGAATTTGGACTTGTGACCAAATTAAGTTTGTTCGGGAGCCCAGCTAATGATTAACTCATATATTGGGCTTATCTTCTAATACTTAGAGATTATTTTATCATGAACAATATTATAAATATTCTGTCTCAAACTCTAAGTTTTAAAAACTCAATTATTTTTTATATATGGAATCCAATATATATATATATATATTTTTATAAAAGTGGATAAACCACAAATTTATTGAAATGAAACAAAGCGAACACACACAGAACAGATAGAGGAGAAAGAACAAAAACTCTCACCAGAGGTGAGGCAAAAGAGAATCCAATATTTTCATATTATCATTCTCATATATTTTTTCCCATTTTGTTTGTTTAGTTTTAAAAAACAACATACAAAATCACAATTTAATTCATCTTCTAAACAAAAATAGAAATTTTATTTATTAATTTTAAATTTTCATATAACACTTATTAATCTCAAATTCAATCTTATATTCTAACTATTGAAATCTTTTTTAAAAAAAAATGTGGACAAGCCGACAAACCCTTGTGTTGGAAGAAAAGTCTAACCCTAAACCTTCCAATTGAAAGAGAAATAAAATACCACTCTCCTAGTGTAAGGTAGTAAATATTATTGGAATAGATTTTTATATAAAATAATATAGAGGATAAAAGATCGTTTGTTTAATCATTTTTGCACATTTAACATTCTCAAAGAATATACATACAAATCCACCAATCTGTTGAGCATGATTCCATTCGTATGTGGAGAAAGCCCAAATTTTTTTAAGCATATTTTATATTAACTAATAAGGGTTTTAATAATTTTTTTTTCAACAATTTTTCTAGGTCGTGTTACCATTTTTGGAAGCCACTTTGAGGGAAAAAAATGGTGAGTTTTTGAGAGATTATATTCTATAATCAGCCTGATCAACTTAGCAATCAGAGCATCATTTCTAGTCTTATTTGGCCGATTTTTAGTGGGTATGATTGAGAATTTTATGAGGAGATCTTATTTTAACGAATAGTTTTTTTTTTTACTAAAGGCCTTTGAACAAAATGTGTTTTGGATTATATTTTGCTATGACAAGTTTGATCTAACTCGATGACCAGAAAAGCATCCATTGTTTGATTTAGCTTATTTAATTTTTGCTTAGCTTTTATAAGATATTAAAAGTATTTTCTAAACAATCGAGATTGGTTATGAGGTCAAAAAGGTTGTCTTTTACTGCTAAAATCTCAGCCTCTATTGTCTGGTGTTTTTTTTTTGTTGTAGTTGTTCATGTTTAGCATGATATGCCTGTGAACGTATGTGGTTGTTGTACACATTATTGATTGGTGCATGGTGGAGTCTTGCATTGGGATCAGATAACGTTCATGTGGTTTTTATTCTATTTTTGAATAAAATTTTTATTTTAAAATTACAATGCGTTTTGTGTGATTACTTTGTAATTGTTATTGTGTTTTTTCACAGCCAATTATTGTTGCTCCTTTTATTCTTTCAAAACGAAAAAGGTACTGTGAAACTCACTTTTAGGTGTTTCTCTATAGTCTCCCTTTTCCAAAAAAATCAATTAACACAATGATTTTCATTCAATTTTAGTTTGTCCTTTTTAATTAATTAAGCATTCCAAACGATTAAATCTATTTGCAAACTGCCATTAAAATTAGTGATGTATGGCCATATTTTCAACGCATGCAATCAAATCACAATCAAAAGAAATCACATCAAAAGACTAATATAAGAGAACTAATCAGAGCTCCAAATACTAAGGTGTAGTAGTATCTAAAGAATAAGATGGAATTATGGTCACTAGGTCCTCCACAGCATTAAAACTATAGAACATTAGCAATGAAAAGCCAAAAGTATAAAGCTTTCTCTAATCCAACACTCACCAAACCCTCTATATATATTTATATAAATAATGTTTTCACTCAAAAGAGTTAAGGACATTGAGTATACAAGAATACATGGCCAGATCCCAAACTAAATAAAAAGAAAAGATTTCTGTATATGCAATAGAAACACAAAAGATATTCTAATAGCAGCATGAGATATGAGTGTTAGAAGTTTACATCTTACTGAATAAACCTAATGCTCATAAATCATTTTGAGGCACGGATATCGAGTGAGAATGACAAACCTAATAAGTGTATTATAATTATCTATTTTATATTATTTCATATACTCATTTAGCTAGTATTAGGAGTATATTTTGGAATTTGATACTAAATCTAGTATTTTTAGGGAATAAAAAAAAACATTCCAAACCTTAAATGAAGAAATTGGAGCTCTCTCGGCATCGATTGAACAAGGACAAAGCAAACTGGATGGCTTATGGGAAGCTAATGGCCTAGATTACAACCGTAAGCACTTTCCAGAGAGCTTTACGGGCATTTTTATACCCATAAGGAGGGATTCAGATCCAAATCAGAGGATCTTACGGGCAAGACTTAATGCCCGTAAGGACCATCTATAGGAGCTTACGACCAAAAGTTATGCTCGTAAGAGCGGTAGCAAAAGGTGCATCACAGTAAAGCTTACGGCCATAACACAAACAGAGGACCTTACGGATGAGACTTAAGCCCATAAGTGTTCCTATAAGGCTTGCGACACATCTTCTCTAGTTTCTTACGGCCACGTCCTTACTCTCATAAGCAGCCCGGCCGTAAGTAACCGAATATAAATAGATCTGATGAGGATTTTAGGGCATTCCTTATATATATATATATATACTCTTTTCTTGGAGGCGAAGCTAGGGGAGAAAGGAGACGAATCTCCAAGGCTCAAGGGGCTAATCTAGGAGGAGATTTGGAACCACATTCAAAGGGAGAGTTAATCATAGCTATCAAACTCATCTTGGTGGCGTTCACGGAAGCTCACCTAGGGTTTTTATAGTTTTTAATGTTTCTCATCGTGTCTTGTTGTTTAAATGATAACCCTCCATTAATGGAGGGATAATTTGTTAGATGTTTGGATATAGTGAACTCTATGGTTTATCTTTTGACATTGGTTGTTGGATTTATATGATTTACTTGTTTTCTCTATTGCAATCTAATCTATTTGAATCTAATCGCGCATTTGAATACTTGATTTCAATTGTGGCGAAGGACCTAGATCATACTTGATGTGCTTGGTGACGAGAAGAAATTCTCACCTAACATAGGCATGCCGCAATTAGAGAGATTTATGAGTAAGTCTAGACATAGGGTATTTCCGAGACTCCGTCTCCCTCAATTCTCCTATGTGAGTTAATGGGTAATCTTTGTGCTCTTTGTAATCATATAGAGCAAATTTTAGGAGAAATCGCATCCCTACTTAAAAGATTCTCATTAGCCCACAGTGTCGTTTCATAGAGTATTAATGCGATTATGTGGATGACTATAACAGCTCTGCACCGATTTAGTCACTCTTCATCCTCTACTGAGGGGTTTAGTATGATTCGGGAAACCTCTCGGTTCAAATAAGATTGCATACCTATACAATCTTTCTCCTGCACTTTATCAAACCCTAGAGGGATTCTATGCCTGGACATTGTTTCCTCCCCTGATTTCCCTTTTATTTTATTTCATACTTTTTGCTTTTACTTTATTTTGCTCACAGACATCACTTGATTGATTAGGCTAATTTTCGGAAATATGGTCATTATTAGTACTCTCAATCTTCCCTGTGGACCTACATCTTGCTTTCACGCATACTTTATTACACGATCGGCACGTACATTTATATATGTCCCTATCAAAACCCTTATCAACACACTATTTCCTAAATACAAGTGAACATCATTGAAGTATGAGGAGGCAAATGAACCACTTTCTAAATAACAAGTTACAACCTTCCTCTCAACATTGTTTCAAAAAATATTAGGTGTTTTGATATCATATAAGCATATTAATGAATAAGCATCCAATTACAGGAGCTGTTAGAAAGACATTACTCCAATGTTGTTAAGCACTACTTTTACTCCAATGTTCCAAAATCAAAGTGGACTTATACAAGTGAAGAAAATAGAATGACTAGGAAGAATGAACAGACATGAACATAGATTACCAAAGAACCTTAGGGTGTGTTTGTTTGGCCGGATATAAAACTACATGTGATACAAAAAACTTCAAAATCTAGTGTTTGTTTAGTTGGATTTGAGAATTTGAAAATAGTTAGAAATGCAGTGTACATGGATTTGATTGGTTAATAAACTACGTCCAAATCAGGCGTAGTTCAATCTCCTGCACTTTGGATTTTAATATAAAGTCTCGCACATGGTGTCACGTGAGACTTTCTAATAAGAATATATATAAATAAAAATAAAAATAAAGGCATGATATTATTTTACCTTAATAATAAATGATTACTATTATATTTTTATCAATACAAAAATTATAAGTAGTGTAATATATTTTTTATAATTACTAAAAATAACAATAATTTGTAATGAAAACATAATTTTATATTAAATTAAATAATTATATGCATAATTATTTTGGTTACTATTAATAACAATTAATTGTGTATTTATAATTAATTAAATTTAATGATGACCCAAGGTGGGGGTAATCTCATCAAGGGTGTTTATATCCTACAAATACTTTCAACCAAACACATGGTTTCAAAATCCAAATTTACAAATCCTTCCAAACAAACACAAAATTTTAAAATCCAGCATTTTCAATTACAGTCAATCAAACACCAGATTTGACTCTCTTGCATTTTCAACTCCATAATTTACAATAATTGAAAATCTACTGTATTTTCAACTACATCTAACCAAATACCACCTTAGATGACAATAAACATATTATTAGAAAAAATCTATGCTCATATCGTGGTTAAGCACTATTTTCTAGTAACCCAAATAATTTCGTATTTCTAAATTCTTCCTTATAAATAACCACGGCAATAAACATGCTATTGGAAAAAATCACCTATCTTAGACATGAGCATAGGAGTTTTCGACGGAGATTTTCTGAACCTCATTGACAGGTTAAAAAAATGAGGGTCTTAATAAATTCGTGGTTTATTCACTTTACTCAAAAAAAAATAATAATAAATAAAAAAATAAAAAATTGAGGGTCATTATGGTCTTGCTCTTGATCATAACAGGTCAAAGATACTGTTGGGTGGGTTACCGAAATTATGTAGTGTGGGTGATAGATCCTAACTTAAAAGAATAATTTTAAACCAATGATAAAAGATAAGATAAGTATATATATCCTTATAGCTAACGGTTAGGATTTAATAAGGGGTGGTGGGTTCACAATCTTAATGTATGCATTTAACATTTCCAAAAACATACAAGCAAATCCACAAATCAATTGTACCACTATGATTTTCATACAGATTTAGTTTGACCATTTGTTTTAATTAAACATTCCAAAGAACCAAATCCATTTGCAAGCTGACATTAAAAATAGGGACGTATCGCTCATTTTCCAAACGCATGTCATCAAATTAATCACAATCAGAAGACAAAACACGTAACTTATCACACATTAAACATATGATTCCAAACAACTACTATTCGGTGAACATTTCAACAAAGGCCCTAAGATTAATTTCAGAAGAACCTCCTTCGTTGACAGCCTCAAAAACCTTATCTTTCCACATACTTGGCTTTTGTCCTAATCTCAACACCCTTCTCTCCATCACCCATGACCGACTCCAAACACCTCACAAGCTCTTCTCCTTTAACAACACCATCACCATTAATCTCACTCCTCACTCCACAGCCCCATAAACTCTCCACCAACTTCGCATTCATCCCTTGATCATTCCACTGTGGCACGCACACCATTGGTACACCACACGCCAAGCTCTCCAATATTGAGTTCCATCCACAGTGTGTCACAAAACACCCAACCGCCCTGTGCGCCAACACTTTCACTTGTGAGCACCATTCCACCACCATCCCATTTCCATCATGATCTCCTTCTTCTCCTTCAATATCAAGTAATTCTTTCTCTTTGTTATCCTTTCTAACAACCCATAGGTATGGGCTTTTGCTCTCCTTCAACCCTTTCACCATCTCCAATATCTGCTCCTTCTTCATCACTGACAAGCTACCGAATGATATATACACCACTGATCCCTCCTCCTTCGTGTCCAGCCATTCCATGTACTTCTTTTCATCCTCTTTAAACATATTTCCAGGGCTGGCCAAGGGGCATGATCCTACAGCGAATACCTTCAACCTTTGAGAAAGAACTAAAGCTAAGGCTTCAGTCTCCAAAGCAGTTAAACTGTTCATCAACACAGCTACATCCCGTTTTAACACTTGAAACAACTCTCGAAACGAATCAATAAAAAAAGCATACGGTGAGTTGTCAGACGTCTCAGTGAGGAAACTTGGCAGGTCTTTGATTTGGAGAGGTTGCAAACCTGGTAATTGGATGGTGAATAAAGGGTCAACGGAGTGGGTTCTGATGATACTCTCAAAACCATGAAAGAAGTGGTAGTAGGTGATGAACGCGGTGGCGGCTTGTATCCAATAAAGAACTGAAGGAACGCCATGCTCGCCGGCGACATCAACCACCCACTCTAAAAACGGAGCTCTTATTATGCATGTCACCGGCCGGCCACCAGCAGCTAGATCTTTCACCAGGGTGGAAAGGGTACGTTGACCATTTGTTCTAAGGGCAGTAATATACTCCTTGACATCCATGGATTCAGGTTGGTAGCCATGGACGTCGAAGCCATCTGAGAAGGGTTTGAAGGTGATGAGACCATCGTTGACTTCTTGCTGGGGTACGGAGATGGACGGGAACATACGGCGGTGGCCGTAGACGGTGGTGGAGAAGGTGACAGCTGCCCCTGTTGAGCTTGTGAGGTGTTTGGCAAGGTTGAAGCATTGGTTGATATGGCTCTGCAAAGGGCTTGCTACTAATAACAAGTGGTGCTGTTTCTTCTTTTCTGCCATTAATGAACTTTGTCAAACTCTCAGCTTGACACTTTGAGAGATTAAGAAATAACATGGTGTTTGTGTGTGTGTTTGTGTGTGTATATATATAGATATTTTTTTTCTTTTGTAAATTTTTTTAATTAAAAAATATATATAATAAAAAAAAAAAAAAATTAAATTATTGTTGGGAGTATTGCTTGTGGGAGTGGGTGTTGAATTGATTAATTTGGTCAGCATTGGAATTGTGGCAAAATGTGGATTTTGAGGCCATGTCTAAATATTATTAGTCACATGATTTGAATATTTGATCAAATTGTCTAACTGATCTGGAGACGAAATTATTTATTGCTACGTGAAATAGTATTGAAGCCTGGAACACGTTTACACATTATTAATTGACGAGGTCTTTATGTAACATCACTTCTTAAAGTACCATTTGATAATTTTGAAAATAAAGTCAGATTGCCACCATACGGAGATCGAGACTATGGATATTAATAAAAAAATATGTATATTTTGTAATAATTTATTTAACCTATAAAAAAATTGAGATGATCGATATTTTTTAAAATTAAAAAATTTATTGGATCATGTGGAAGAGTTTTTTTAATCGGTTATGTATATATGTGATTATGGTTGGAACTTGTAAAATTTTTCAATTAACTTAGTAAAATTTGTAAACTTAACTACCAATTGTAATTTTGAAACTGTAATTATATTAAAACTTAAAATTAAAAAATAATCTTTCTTTGTTTTCGCGAATTTTGTTATATGTGAGCATACCCACCTAAAGAACTAAGCTCATCCTTGCACGGATTTAATGACGAGCTCAAATTGAGTTTGGACTGGTGTGCAAATTAAGTTTGTTGGTAACCTCATCTAATTATTAACTTACACACTAAAATACTTTCTAAACCTAAGAGATTATCTTATTTGGAACAATATTATAAATATTTTGTCACAATCTCTAAATATTATAGAGTCAATTTTTTATTTTTTTTTTGAAAAAAGAGTGGATAAACCACTGATTTATTGAAAGAAAAGATAAAAGTACAAATAGTTAAGTCCTCTCACCAGAAGTGAGGAACATAGTACAGCTAAAAACAGGGAAGCAGAAAGTAAATAAGAGTCTAAGAAGGCGGAAGATATCGTCTGGCATCTCAGGCCTGTCTAGAAATGTAGAAGGAGAACTACTCCTGGGCTGCATTGTGGTCGGAGCCGCTAGTAGGATTAGAGATTCTAGCGCTATAGAAGTTGAGTGAGAGCTTGATTTTCTGTGATGCTTCATTGAGATTTTGTTGAAACCCTATCGCAAATTGTAGAGAGCAAGAGAGAAGCATATTAGCGATTGTATAAATAATATTGAGATGCGAAGATGCGATCAAATGAAATATCGCGATTGTTTCTTTTCGAGCCAAACGTTCCACAATATTGCACGGGAAGTGAGATCCCAGAGGATTCGGTGTTGAGGTGCTAAGGATGGTATCCAATTGGTCCACAGTAAGGGAATTGTCTGTGGAAGAGAGTGTAATTCTAAAATTTGAGAAAAAAATGCCCAGATGTGTTTGGAGAAAACACAGTCGATGAAAAGATGTTGAAGATTCTCGAGGCACCGTGGCAAAGGACACATGTATCGATGGAGTTTTTGAAAGTTGTAACCTTTCTTGAAAAAGATTTGCTAGAGTGAGGATTTTGTCCTCCCTAGCAAGCCAGCAGAAAAGAGTGATTTTGCTATGGCAACGATTTTTCCAGAAAAGGGGGTAAAGCGGGCTGCGTATTCCACCATCAATGAGAAAATTATAAAAGGATTTGACTGTGAACTTGCCACTTTTTTTCAAGGGTCCAAGTGTGGATGTCATCATGAATATGAGAACAGTCAGGGATGATTTCAAGAAGAGCAGTTAACATATCAGGGGTGGAAGTGGAGAATAGAAGCTCAGGATTGTTTAGAAACTGGGGAGAATTGCCTGATGGTAATCCAAGGGACAGTACAATCATGGAAGAGATCGGGCCAACAATCTTTAAGTAAGATTCCAGCGTGCCAACGATCAGACCAAAGTGAAGTGTTAGAACCACTTCTGATAGTTTTCATGATACACGACCGGAATGAGGGTAAAGTGGAGGTCACTCCTGCCTAAAAAAAGGATTTATTTCTGGGAGGAATGTGAGAAAGAATTCCATTAGTGTCATTTATAGAATAATTAGCATGGACAATTTTGGCCCAACAGCTGTTTGGGTTGTAGGATAATTTCCACCACCACTTTCCTAGTAAAGCGTTGTTGAAGGTCTGAAGGTTAAGGATTCCCCAGCCTCCCATTTCCCGCGGTCTGGTGATTCTGTTCCAGGCAATCAATCTGACTCCTTTGGGTCCCAGATCGGGGCCTTTCCAAAGAAAATCTCTCCGAATTTTATCAATTTGATGTATCAACTCCAATATTTTTCATATAATCATTGTCATAGGATCTTGTTTCTATTTTGTTTGAGTTGATTTAAAAGACAACATTAAAAAAAAATATCTCAATTTAGCTCCTCTCCTTAAAAATAGGATTTGTTTTTAAATTTTAATTTCAAAATACTACTTATTATTCTCTATTTATTTTTTTATAATTTTTTTAATTATTAAAATTTTAAAAAATATGTGGATAAGGTAATAAATCTGGAATTGAAAAAAAGTTAAACTCCGGACCTTTATATGAGAGAGTAGTTAACTATCTCTCTCCTATTAAAAGGTATTAAATTATTGATTAAAATAATTTTTATATAAAATAATATAGAGGACAAAAGAATAATGGCTTTGATTATCTTTGGACATGATTCAACATTTGGAAGGAACATACTGCACGCAAATCTACAAATTTGTTGGGTTGGATTCCCTTCTTAAACGCGGAGGAAGCCAAAATTTTGTAAGTACTATATTATGTTAAATCATTAAGATTTTAATAATGTTTTTTTCAGCAATTAGAGCATGTCATCATTTTTAGTAAATTTGTTGAAATATCAAATAAATATTTTATACTTAACCTGCTTTTATTTTCCCACCTCACCTCAACTCTTTGGATATGTGTGACATGTAGAATAGCGGTCATATGTTATTTCATAAAAGTAATTGTATGTAAAAGTATAAAGAAGATGGTATCATAAATAATGGTCATTCCTGGGATTACTCATCTGTCGGGAGAGTTTATAAACAAATAAAGATTCCTAGTAGCATCTTCTATATTGAGTATACCATGAGACCAACAAGTTGATTTGAGACCTCATTATTAACCTCTTGGCCCAAAAAAAAGTAATCTTTTTCGATGAAGTCGGTTGATTAGGACTACAAGATTTGTCACTACAAAAAGGATAATGGTAACCCCACCATTAACTACTTCACTTCATTTTCATTTATTAATTTCATTTATTAATTTAATAGTAATAGAAATACATGTCCTACCGAGACAGAATTTGTAACTTGCTATACTCTTACCTAGCAGGCAAAGATTTACCTCTGTGGAAAGACTGATTCATTCGGATCGACATGAGGGTCCAACTCCATTGTCAGAATCCATGTTGTATATTTGAAGCAGGTTGACCCCCTTGCTTCTCTCATGGTACAACTCTCTTCCCGCTAAGCCCCCTTTAGCCACTTTAATTTAAAAATAAAAAAAACTTTTGAGAGATTTCATTCTACAAACAAATTTTATCAACTTAGCAATCAAAATATCATTTGTAGTTTGATCGAATTGATTTTTGATAAGTATGCTTCCTGTCTTATTGTTCTTCATTTTAAATAGTAGAGATCTAATTTTAATGGCTGATTAATTATTATTATTATTATTATTATTATTATTATTATTATTATTATTTGTGTTAAAGCATTCTGAACAAAAGTTGTTTTATGTTGTATTCTGCACTGACAAATTTAATTGATTTAACTCAACGATCAGCTAGAAGAACATTCATGCATGATCTAATTTGGCTGATTTTTTATTTAACTTTTAAAAAACGTTTGGAGGTATATTGTAAACTATAGAGATTAGTTTTTGAAACTAGGAAAGTCAAGTTTTTATTGCTAGGACTGTAACCCAAATTTGTCTTTTTATATAATCTTGTGTTTTCATTTTATCATTGTTGTTCATGACTTCATGTGTGCTTGTGAATATATGCATTTGTTGTAGCCATTAATGATTCATAAAGAGGTCACGTGGTTTTTATCGTTTTTCAGTGAAGCAGCTTTCCACGTCGAACTTGCCATGTGTTTGATACATTTATGTGATTGTTTTGTGGTTTTTGTTTTATTTTTGGACAGCCAATCGCTACTCCTCGTATCCATTTAAGCATGAAAGGTTCTATGAAAACTCATTTTTCAGTATTTCTCCTTTTATCTCCCTTTCCTGCTTTCCAAACAAAATCAATTTACACAAATGATTGTCATACAAATTTAGTTTGTCCTTTTGTTTTAATTAAGCATTCCAAACAATTAAATCCATTTGCAAACTGACACTAAAACTAGTGACGTGTATATATATATATATCTATATATATATTTAGAAAGACAACAAGCGCCGGAACCCAGGTACGAAGACGTGGAGGAGTAATGATCACCACTGAATCGTGCCTTCATCTTGCGCAAGATGGGGATCAAACTCGGGGAACCACGCTCGATACTCGAGGTGAATACCCTACGCAAAGAACCCGATGCCAATAGACCAAATGGCCGTTGGCCGTATCTAATATTTTAAGTGGATGATAAACAAAGAGATAATTTAATTCTGTCAAAATGATACAACATACTAAATAACCTTCATATATACTTCACTAAATAACAAGCTTAAACAGTACATAAACACATGCCTCTTTTAATCAGGTTTTACAGCCAATAAAACCTAACTGAAGACACGTTATACAGATCGAAACTCTAACTTCAAACTATAGACGCACATAAAGACTTATTAAATATGACTGATTCACACATGTAACCTCTTGACTGACACTCAAACTAAGGCTTGGCTGTCACATTAGCAGCTTAAAATCACCCTTCAACAGTATCGCCATTTTTCCAACTCATGCAAAACCAAATCACAATCAGATGACGTACGGCAGACGTAACTTATCATAAACATATGATTCCCAACTACTACTGTTCGTTGAACATTTCAACAAAGGCCCTAAGATTAACTTGAGAAGACCCTCCTTCGTTGACAGCCTCAAAAACCTTATCTTTCCACATCTTTGCTTTTCTCCTAATCTCAACACCCTTCTCTCCATCCCCCATCACCAACTCCAAACACCTCACAAGCTCTTCCCCTTTAACAACACCATCACCATCAACATCACTCCTCATTCCACAACCCCACGAACTCTCCACCAACTTCGCATTCATCCCTTGATCCGTCCACTGTGGCACGCACACCATTGGTTTGCCGCACGCCAAGCTCTCCAACGTTGAGTTCCATCCACAGTGCGTCACAAAGCATCCGACCGCCTTGTGAGCCAATACTTTCACTTTGTGAACACCACTCCACCATCATCCCATTACCATCCTGATCTCCTTCTCCTTCAATCTCCATTAATTCTTTCTCTCTGTTATCCTTTCTCACAACCCATAGATATGGTCTCTTGCTCTCCTTCAACCCTTTCACCATCTCCTCTATCTGCTTCTTCTTCATCACTGACAAGCTCCCAAATGATATATACACCACTGATCCCTCCTCCTTCGTGTCCAGCCACTCCATGTACTCGTTTTCATCCTCTTTAAACATGTTTCCAGGGCCAGCCAAAGTGCATGATCCTACAACGAACACCTTCAACCATTCAGGAACTGAATCTAAGGCTTCAGTCTCCAAAGCAGTGAAACTGTTCACCAACACAGCTACATCTCGTTTTAACACTTGAAACAACTCTCGCAAGAAATCAACAAGAAAAGTGTACGGTGAGTTGTCAGACGTCTCAGTGAGGAAACTTGGCAGGTCTTTGATTTGGAGTGGTTGTAAACCTGGTAACTGGATAGTGAATGATGGGTCACCGGAGTGCGCTCGGATAACACTCTCAAAGCCATGAAAGAAGTGGTAGTGCGTGGCAAACAAGGTGATGGCTTGTATCCAATAGAGAACTGAAGGAACGCCATGCTCGCCGGCGACATCAACAACCCACTCTAAAAACGGAGCTCTTATTATGCATGTCACCGGCCGGCCACCAGCAGCTAGATCTTTCACCAGGGTGGAAAGGCCACGTTGACCATTTGCTCTAAAGGCAGCGAGGTATTCCTTGAGATCCATGGATCCAGGTTGGTAACCGTCGACGTCAAAGCCATCTGAGAAGGGTTTGAAGGTGATGAGGCCGTCGATGACTTCTTGGCTGGGTTCGGAGATGGAGGGGAACATACGGCGGTGGAAAAAGACGGTGGTGGAGAGCGTGACGGCAGCGCCGGTTGAGCTTGTGAGGTGTTTGGCGAGGTTGAAGCATTGATTTATATGGCTTTGCAAAGCATTCACTACTAATAAAAAGTGGTGTTGTTTCTTCTTTTCTGCCATTGATGAACTCTTTTGGTAAAGCTTAGAAAGATTGAGAAATTAATATGTTTAGTGTTATTATAAATATTTTTATGCCTCAAATATAACTTAATAAATTTAAATACACATTCTTTACCACTGTCATTTTAATTGCACAATATTAGTGGATAAATAAATAAATAACATAACATAAAAAAAAGCTAAATGTTTAGGGAGATTTTAATTTTATTTGTTATTATTATTATTTAATCAAAAATAGCCATGTATAAAAGTATGCATGGAATAAATATATATTCTCTCGGTTTTTTTTTATTTGTCATAAATTTATATTCTTTATTTTTTAACTTTTTTATTGGAATTAATAATGAGAAAAAATGTGAATATATAAATTATGAATACTTTTTTTATTAAATTTTATAAAATACTTAAGTTTTTTTGTATAATTACGAAATATAAAAAGAAACGGAGGGTACTGTATAATATTTCAAGTTTTTTTAATTATATAATTAAAAAAAATAACCATCCATGTTGGCTTAATTTTCTTGCAGAGGTGGTTGGCATTGATCGTATTAAAGTATGGATTTTGAGAGGGTGTGAATAAAATTTGAATATTTGATAATGTTGCCTACTTAATGCGGAGACAAAATTATTTATTGCAACATGACAAAGTATTGTATCCTAATCATATGTAGACATTATTAATATGCGAGATCTGCTTCTGATATCACATTTAAATAGGTGAAATCTGCTTTTGACATCATATTTAAAAGCAGTTACCATTTCGTGAACCTAAAAACGGTGAAGTACCATTTTGTGAATCTAAAAATGGTGAAGTATATTTTTTCCATGGTTGAGAAATTTATTGAATCATGTAAATGAGTTTCTTTTTTTCAGTCATGTATTTACTTATGATTATGATTGTAATTTACAAAAATTTTCAATTAGCTTAACCAAATTTGTGAGCTTATCTCTCAATTGTAATTTTGAAACTCTAATCATTTTAGCTTAATCTCAGTGTGTATATTAATAAACAATATTGATATAAATTATAAAAAATAGATTCTTAATAGATATTGTTACAAAATATATAAATTTTATAACACTAGCATCTAGATCTTATAAAATTAGCGTAGGTTAGGATTAATGTGAATTGTGGTAGCATATAAATTTTATAAACTAGCGTTGGCTAAAGTTAATGTAAATTGTGACGTGTCATCAGATATATTTCATTTTGTTTTTTTTTTCTTACACACTATTGATTCAATTGTCATTATTTTTCTATTTTATTTTATTTTATTTGTTATGCATTTTCATCATGGATTATGAAATTTCTCTCTTTCTTTATCTTTTGGAATTTTTTTTATGTTCTCACTGATAGTTTTGTATTTTTTTATTTTAAAATATTTTATCTTAATGAATATTGCTTAACTAATTTTTTTTAAAAAAAATACATATTCAAAGGAGGTGAAAAGGCGAAAATGAACTCTCATCTCTTCATGTATATTTAATTTGTCATTTGGGAAAATTACTGTTCACCCCTCGTAATTTTCAAAACTTCCCAAAAACCCTCCTACTTTTTGCACACCCGGACACCCTTCCGTTAGTGTTTAACTTCCCTTTACCCTCCCACTCGCTCACTTTCAAATGGGTCCAGTGTTGTGAAATCCGTTTGGCGCGAAAATGGTGGGAAAGGAAAGCACCAAATCACATCAGTGTTCAACCTTTTCGAAGGGACTTTCACTTGGTTTAACGTTTAAATATTTTACTAATATGTTTAATAATTATCATATCCGTGTAATACTTCCCATCTCCGCTTAACGTTGTCTTTTACATGTACTAACTATTCATATTAACGTGTAAATTCTCAAAGTCTCGCGTAAAACGGTGATCTTTTCGTTTCGATCCGAATTCATCTGGCGGTGACGTGGCGTGTGGCAAGGTTATGGTATCCCGTGCAGTAAGAATTAATGACGACATTAAAATTTATGCAGCGGTAACATAATTTTCCTAACAACCGCTCGTTCTCATCGATCAATGTCGGCCATCGTCGCTTAACTTTTTTCTGGATATGAAGAGTCACCGCGCATGGAATTCACACCATAAATAAGCGGAAAAGAACCCTCCCCACGGACAACCACTCCCCGTCGTCCTCATCATCCTCCTCCTCCTCCTCCTCGTCCTCCTCTTCCCATGGACAACCACTCTATCTCGAAAGGATGTTTGTGAACCTTCTTCCCTTATCTTGAGAATCGTTTTAGCGCAATCACGCCAACAGTTAAACTATCTTTTCTCGCTTAGTCGAAATGCTCTCATAATTGCTCGAATGCGAGGATTCTTCGACGGTGGGCGACGGGCAAGCAATTAGCGAGCATTTCGACTTGGGTAAGAAAAGAAATTTTTCACGTGATTTCGTGATTGCGGAGGATTCTTCGAGGAGGAGATCAGGAAACATCCTTTAAGGCGGAGGATCCTTTCGACTTGAGACTTTCTGTTACCATTTAAGAACATTACGCCGGTGTACAACTATTACGCTTTTGTGTTTAACTATCGGGATCTTCGCTTTAAGTCCGACCACTGATGCATCGATTAATAGTCGCTTTTCATGAATGTGTGTTGTTTAACATTTTTAATGTCAGACGGTGTGCGAGTTGAAGTTGATGCGCATGTTATCTGACCCATCGTGATCATTCGAATGTACTGGACACTTTGTTTCGATTATCACGAGGGTCGAGTCGTGAGTGTCCAAAGTCCGAGCGGACGTTGTAAATGTTGTAAATGTTGTAAATCTTTTATAAATAAAAACGAAACAAGCTTATTCTGACTGCGAACTCCCGAAATTTAAACATAGACCTAGTAAAAACAAACAATGTGGGAAACAAAAAGAACGTCTATCAGAACAATAGAAAATACGTAAATATGTTTAAAGCAAATGACAACGGTGTTTAAGAAAAAGTTACTCTTTAAACAATGACAACGGTGTAAACAATAGAAAAAAAGTTAAAACACTACTCAAGTTACTCTTTTAAACAACGACAACGGTGTTTAAGAAAAATACGTAAAGATGTTTAAACAGATGACCGAGAGGTACCCATCTTCAACGCGATGTCGACTGAAAGCATTCAATTTAAACAATAACATATTATTTAAATGATATAGACTTTAGTTAAACAATTAACCGTTATTTTTAAACACTATATGTATCTCGTTTAAACATAAAAAGCTCGACGCTTTACAGTGAGACTCATGTTGAGTCGAGAACTTTTCATTCGAATGACGATAATATGTCTTCCTCATGACAGATGGCATATATTTCCCTTTTTGCCCTTGGGATGGAGGGAAAAATACCGCCCAATCACATCACGCCTAGTCTAACCTCTATGCATACAACTGGCACTTTTTTTCGCCTTTTCCATCGACTGCTTTGTTCTTTTACATCTTCTACTTCTTCTTCGCCTTCTTTTTGTTCTTCATTTCATTTGGTTTAGTACGATTTGGTTTTTCGAATCGATACATTATGGAGAGTTTTTTTGTGGTATTGCTAGATTCAAACGGGGAGGGAAGAGTGCTAATGTTCACGGCTCGGACTTCTTGGTAGTTGGTGTTAATGAGATATGCGAGCGATGGGGTCTCAAGTTTCTCTTGTCGTGGTTAAGTTCATCACACCGGATGGATATAAAACGGTTTGCCCAATCGAAAACGATGTCGACTTTCCAAACTGGATGTGTCACGTCCCATTCCATCTTCAAATGTGTCAGAGTTGATATTGTCGTCGAGACGTAAAAATGTGCCATCATTAGATCCTAATCGAAAACGAGGTTTACTCGTCAGAAGTTCCTTTTCTTTAATTATTCCAGTTGTGCTGGTCATTATTGTTTAAATATGTCCGCTCATCTGGGTTAACATATTATACTAGTCCTTTACGTTATTAGTTAATTGCTTAAGTATTTAATTTAACGCTTAACTATTGTCATTATCGCTTAAACATTATACTCTCCGCTTAACATATTGATCTTTTTCATTCGATCAAGTGTCGGCAGGGAATTCGGATTCCGCGAGTGCTCCCCATTCATCCCCTATAGCGACCTCAGCGTGCTGGGATGTCTTCCTTCCTCGCCGATCATTCCGAGTGTTGTCGTTGGATATTGACAACGCTTTTGACTGTGTCGAACATTTCGTGGATGTACTTTCAAATCATGCAATCAAAAGGAATTTTGACTTCAAATTCATAAAGAAACTAAAAACATCGAGCGATCGTGGAATGCGACCGATGGTTGTCGTTAGCGCCTTCATGCATCAAAAGAGTATAACAAAAATACTTTCGAATCAAGACAATCAACCCGCTCACACACTTGCGGTGGTGGCATAGGTTCAGGGCTCACATCCGAAAAGCGCCCAAAAATGGGTTAGCGCACGAGTGATTCGAAGCTCGAGCGACCGCCCTCGTATAAGGCCATCGACATTCGTAAGGACATGCTATGCGGGAACATGGTGTCCACATACCATACAAGCGTGCTTGGTTGGGAAAAAGAGCATGCCCGGGTGGTCCTCGACGGCAGCCGACATCTCCAGCTATGATCGCTTTGCTTTGGTATGTGGATAAGGTGGGTCGAGACAACCCGGCAGCTGCGATGGGACGCGGAGAGAGACGGTGATCGCTTTTAAACGTGCATTCTTTTCTTTCGGCAGCGTGTATCGTGGGATTCAAGAGGGCTTGCAGTGCGACTGCTTTCTCGATGGTACCCACCTCCTTGGAAAATATCGGGGTACACTCATCGCGCCACGGGGAAAGATGGTAACAATGGTTTTTCCACGTCGCCTTTCGGTATAGTCGACAACGAGACCGACGCCAATTGGACTTGGTTCATATCTAAGTTAGGCGATGCCTTATACGAGGATGGAGATTATCATGAGATAATTACCTTCGTGTCTGGACGAGTCCAAGGGCCTTGTGAGCGCAATTGCGAGAGTCTTCCCTTCTTCGCCACATGCGCATCTGCCTTCGACATTTTGGAGGCCAATTTTATGAAAAGCCAATGTCGACTTGGGAAGGCATCGAGGGAGGAGTGCCGGTCTATATGCTTCCATGCATGCGTGGGCATCCACGCGCTAAAGATTTCGACGATACCGTGAATGAACTCGCAGCCATATCACCCAAGCTCATCACTCGGGTTGATTAATAAATCGGATATGGCACATCGGGTCGAATTATCTCGCTCGGAGGTGATCGTTGGGGTGAGATGTATTCGAACGTCATGGAGTCGCTCAATGCTTGGATCAAGGAAGCTCGCCATTTACCGTGCGACGAAAATGGTCGACTCCATAAGGTCTCGCGAATATTGGTTTACACTTAACATTTAGTATTACCCTTTAAACATTCTCAATCTTTGTTTCATTACACTTGTCTGACTTTAAATATTAATCATTTCGTTTAAATAATTACAATAATGTTTTAAACATGTCGACGTAATTATTTAACCATCAACGCCTTTGTTTAACCTTATTTGCCGTGTTCAAGTTGATGCGCATGTTATGTAACCCAAGCGTGAGCAAGCGACTCAAATGGGAGAGCTACTTATGCCCGACATACATCTCGGGTTAGAGATCATTGTTGAGGACATACCGAAATCTTCGTGTTGGTCGTCTGTGTCGACGATCGCTACGGGCGATCGACCAACGCAAAGAATCTCGCGGATCTCGCCATCGTAACTTGTTCATGTCGAAGGTCGCAAGTTTATGGTATCCTCGCAAAACATGCTTCACAAGCAGAATAATGCAGATGCACACCAACGTACATCGATTTATTAGCGGGTACTTCACCGTCGACAATTACAAACCGGGCGTATAAGGAAGCTATATTCCCCATACCCGACGACGATGAGCCTTCGGACTCGAAATCGCGAGCTTCGCTTCGCGATCACCGCGATTAGAAGGCACCGGGCGGCCTAGACGAAAAGAGGATCGAGTCGCAGCGCTTTGATGTCCGCGAAGTTACATCGCAGCTCACCGCCAAGGATCCGGTCACAATCGACGTATCTTGCGATGAAACTGTCGCCGACTAGGCATTGTTAATAAACCGACGACTGACTGTGGAAACATTGTGTATCGATGGGAACCTTTCCACATTTAAACTCTTACTCTTTACAACGAATTGAATGTATTTACACGTAGACATTGTTCTTTTTAAACGGATACACTGTAATTTGAAATATTTCAACTGATGTTTAAACAATAAGTGCATTTAGTTAAACAGAGACAGTGTTATTTTAAACGGGTACACCGTATTTTGAAATATTTAAAACTGATGTTTAAACGATATATAGTATATTTAAACAATGAAAGTGAAATGTACACAATTACAACGTAAATTAAACAATGAAATAAAACCGAATGGAATTTAACCCGCTTTTACAATTCAAAAACAAACAAAAATTTACATTAAGATATACAAGTCATGTTCTTCTAACACGAAAACAATGAATTGAATTTGTCCAGATTTACATTTGAAAAAAAATCGACAATGATATACAGACATGTTATTCAAAAATAAAATTTAACTCGCTAGTGACTGACCCCTCTGGTCGGGGACTGCCGCTGCTGTGGTAGGGGGTTGTTGCAATCTGGGCGGGGTAGGGGAGGGCTTCTCCGGCCGAGGAATGCGTCAGTGCGTGGGTCGGAAGTAGGAGAACGGCGCCACAGGCACGACGATGAGAGGTCGCCTCTCATCCCGCCGAGCAAGTGGTTCCGAGCAATGGCATCCATCCGCCTATGGCCTCCCAACAAATATTTCTTCTTCAAAGATTCACGGAACCATTTCAGAAACTAACATATGTAAACCAAACAATTTCAGCTGAGATCATTCATTTTACACTATAAAAACTATATTTAAACAGAGTGTTTATATATTTAAACGTTATAGAATATAATTAAACGGAGAACAAAAATATTTAAACCGGTATGTAATAATAGTTAAACGGTAAATACTAAAGTTAAACGCTAAATAAAAATGTTTAAACATTAAAGACTTATGTTAAACATCTGTCCATGATTTATTACCTCTTTTCCATCGAGCGATAACAAGCTCGTTTCTACCGCCGCTTGCTTCCGTAAGTACTTTTCACCGTAGACAAAGATCCTTGGGATCTCGCCGAAACGGACTTTTCTTCCCCTGCTCCGGCCACCAGAAAACCAAAAGCGTTAAGCGCGACCGAGCAACCCTTAATGTACTCCCGTGTTGGTCTTCTTCCCAAGCATCTATCTCTGCACTCGGGCGGCCGCCATGGAATATCCTCCATAAGCCACTTCAGGCCGTCATCGCCCATGCCAGATCGCCTCCATGGCTCGGTAGATCATCGACGTAATCAACGATCCGGGCCTCGAACCGAGCATGATGTATTTGGGAAGAGGATCGTCCCCATGAGGTACACCATCGTGAGTTTGACAAAATTATCTTCTTTCTCCCTCGTCGAACAAGTTACACCAGAGTGCTTCGACTGGAGTCTCCTGCCTCTCGTAAGTCTTTCGATAGATACCGCCTCTCGAACCGACCGGGTTTTTCTTCTTCCTGAAAGACCACCTGCGCCGCCATCGCAACGCGCACCAAGAACGAGGGCCACATCTCGAGGTCCGAAACTCCGAGAGGCTTTCCCCGATCCCGAATTTATCGCGCGACCATCGCATCTTTCGCAAAAAGAGAATCAAGAAGGGCCCTTCTGGTATATGGCTTCTAGCTCAAATAACGCAGCAAACGCTGTCCGGCTCGAATAATCTCCTCAAAGGTCGAGGGGTCATGTTATTTTTCAATTCACCTAAAGTCTCCACTCACCGATGCCAAATAGCATCGGCCATTAACTAGGTCGACCGCCATAATCACAAGCCTCGCGACAATAACAACACATTCAATATGCATATCGATAAAAAGTTTAAGCGGAAATATAAGGTTTTAAACGTAGAACTCTCTGCTATTAAATCAGTAGATATAAAATGTTAAACGAGACCCATTTTTAAACAGAGACTTTGAGAATACTTAAACAGAGACAACAAAATGTTAAACCAGTAACATCTCATTTCTTAAACGCCAACCCTCATTCTAGAAATCACGAACCATATCAAAACGTAAACGGAAATGTATATTATAAATATTACACAAATCATAATAATCGAAAAACTAATTCGATAGTGTATACATACGAAAATGAAAAACAAAAATAAAACCCCAAACTGAGAAATCTCCCTCGCAGACTAACAAAAACCCCAAACGAGAAATCCCCTCGCAGACTTCAATATCTTCCAACAAAAACAGAGCACAAAACAAAACCGAAAAATCTTTCTTTCAGAATTGAGCAGCTTAACATAAAACCATACTCAATACCTTTAGATTTCAAAACCCGATGAAATGCCAACTAGTCATGGGGACTTCTCCTTCGAGATACCGGTGGAAAGGGAAAAAGTCGATGAAAATGCCGATTACAGAGGCTTCGGGCTGTAGAGACAACTTCTGAGACACTTCGAAATGGAAAAGTCAAGACGTGAGTTGAGAAAAAGCAATTAAACGGCTCCAATAAATTGCCTCTGGGGTTACCCCACGGAAAACCGCCCACTACCTCTCAAATCGCCGAGATGGTCATGCAGCCCACGACTCCCCCACGCAAGGGCATTTTCGTCCAAAAATTTGAAACTCACTCTGCTCACATCCGTTACAGTGGTTTGGGGGTTTGAAAAACATAGACTTTAAAAAGGAGGGGGTTTTTGGGGATGCAAAAACTAATCGGGGTGTTTTTGGCACTTTTACAAAACTTAAAGTGGTGGCAATTTCCACTAAAAAACTATAAATTATCTCAGTAGCTTTATGATATATACTTTCATATATGTGAACCATATTTGAAAAATATTTGGACATATTAAAATTATATCATTGGAAAAATTAAATTATTTTTTAAGAGTAATGTTATATAAAGCGAAATGACATCGAACCAGCCCACACGAATGACGCGTGGTCGGTCACGTGGTCGCTTCTCTCTCGAATTTTTTTATTTTATTTAAAGATAATGTCACCAAACTCTCTCTATCATGTGGCTGGTTGTCAGCCGTCTCCCCTCCTCTCTCTCTCTCTCTCTCTCTCTCTCTCTCTCTTCCATCTCACTATCTCAATCTTGATTTGCTTCTTCCTCACCATCTCGCAGGCGCTCGGACCGTATTCCAGTGCTCATAGACGCCGAGATCGGCATTAGACCGTAGTACAAGAAAGAACTCCGTGATACGCTGGGTCGCAGCCCTACTCGCTGGTCTCAGAGAATATCACCACCCTTATGCTTCACTCTAAACCTCACGCTTGCTTCTGTGTTAACGAAACAAGCTTATGCAAGGTGTTGCTCGGCCACACCAGCTCGCTATTTTATGACTCAGTCACGGTGAGCACCAAAAGGTTGCGCTGCTCAGAGCAGGAGTATGCCGCCACCAATCACGATGGTGGTATCGATGGGGGCTACATCACCGGAGTATAGCACTGAATCGGTGTCCTTAGCCCACCTAACTAAGCCCTGCTCCGGGCAGCCGAGTGGTCAGGGCTCGACGAAGAGTCGGTCATCCAAATCTTGGGGGCCAGAGTATGCCAAGGGGGTGAGCGGATCATGGGATTGAGATGGTGAGATGGTCTCTAAGCAAATCTCCCTCAAGAGAGAAGAAGCGCACCGGGATCGATGGTGCAGGAGAGAGAGGAGGGGTGAGCGGCGGGATGGAACCGAGAGAGAGAGACACGAGAGGGAGAGAGAGTGATAGAGAGAGGAGGGGGTAGCGACGTACAACCCGACACGTGATAGAGAGAGTGGTGATATTATCTTTTAAAAAAAAATAAAAATAAAAATAAAAAATTCGGAGAGAGAAGCAGCCACGTGACCAGCCACGTCATTAGTGTGACTGGTTCGTGAGACTGCTTCGCTCTATATAGCATTACTCATTTTTTAATCCCCAAAATAGAATAGTTAGTTATTTGAATAGTCTTCGATTTATTTCGCTCTAATGTCACATTTTAGTTATATTTTATTTGTACTTATATGCCCACATAGAATTAATTATTCCCCCATATATAGTCATGCATTGATAGGCATTTACCCCATCAAATCACAAGGTAACATTGTAGACATTCTTATTTTTTCTTATATAATTTTTTTTCTCTCAATTTTTTTTTATTTTTTTTATATTGCACACCATATATATCTTATGGTAGTAGTATATAATTTTTTCTTATGTTCATATTAGTGTGATTTATTAAATTTTTAATTAAAAAAATATTTTCTTTGCCGTGTCGATAGCTTTCAATTTTTTATATTTTGTGCACAAAATACATTCAAGCCATCATGTATTTAGGAACAAAAATAAATGAACCACAAATCGATAAAAAGAATATTTAACAAAATAAATATAAGATAAATAGAAAAATGAAAAAGTCAAGAAGTTTAAAACAAAAACAAAAACTACACATAAAAGATGGTCAAAATGAAAGGTCCATCGTAACCATAAAAGTGAGTGAAAGGGTAATACCGTGAAGAAATTATTAAAGAGCATGAAGAAAACCAATGGTTTTTTTTAAATTATTTTTTAAAAATAAATAAACCATAAATTTATTTTAAAAAAACAAGTACAAGACCAAAAACAACAAAAACACCAAAAATTAATCTGTTAGGAGACCATCACTAAAAGTGATGCACCACCATAAAATTTACAAGTTGGAAACGAAATAAAACAAAAAGAAAAAATAACACAATTAAGAAGATGAAATTGTCTGAAAATAGTAAAAGTTTTTTTTTCAGCAGCCAGCAAAAATAAGGGGAGGATCACAGGTTCTCTCAGAAACAATTAAATCATATTGTAAAGGAGTTGAACATTCAATTTTTTTTTTTTTTAATAAGAGGTAAATACAATAGCTGTTCAATCAGTGTGATAGTGGTCCAAATTAAAACAAGAGAGGACATTTATATAAACTAATTATTTTTTTGAGGTCCCAAAAACATCCGTACGAGCTAGAGATCGAAGCCAACTACTAGATCCACACGTCACTATCAAAGTTGCAAGTTTAGCTCGGCAAATTTTCTTTCTAAAAAGAAAAGGTTAATTAATTTTTTTTTAAAAAAAACTGTTGTGTGAATGTTATAAGTCTGGAAGAACCCGTGATGCTGATGTTGGATTCCTCCCAAGTGCGACCTCCTTTCACTAGCACGGGCTAGTCTCTATTTGTTGTATTTTGGCTCTTTTAAAAGTCTCTTTGTTCTTTTAGGGGACTTATGCTCTTATAGTTTTTTTTTGTTATTGTTTTTCAACTTCTTATGGTTTTTTATAAGGTTTTTAGTTTGTGGGACTTATGCTCTTATAGTATTTTTCTATTGTTTTTTTCAACTTCTTATGGTTTTTTATAAGGTTTTAGCTTGTGGTTTTGTTTCTGTTTTTCTTTTTTTCTAATGAACATATTTATTCATTTTTTTTAAAAAAAATTGTTACAAATTTAGCTCTGTCTTTTCTATTTTTGCTATCCTTTTGTTTTTTTGTTTTTATCTTTGTTTACCCTCACTGCTAGTGAGGATTTACTGTTTATTTTTCTGTTTTTATCTGTTTTTTAATAAATAATGATTTATCTATTTTTATTAAAAAATAATAAAACACCAAAAATTAAAAAACCTACGCATTTATTTTTTTTTGCCCTTGACAATGATGTCAAATACTAAATACAAAATGTGAAAAAACTTAAGTGTTTTTTTTTAACAAAATCAAATAAGATGGCTGCATTTAAACTTTTTTTAAAAAAACAAGGAAAAAAACTTTTTCAAGAAAAAAAGAAAATGATAATAACAAAAAGGGCATGTAAGATAGTAACTTCGAGAACGTCTCTTAACCAAAGAAGAACATATTCCATTCCAAAAGCACAAAAAACAAATGAAAGATGATGAGATAGAAAATAACTAGTTATCAATCATTGGATAAAATTTAATAAGATTATTTATCATATCTGTCTCATATAATCGCTCATCCCGGATTCTTATACTATTATCATAATCGCTGTGATATAATCGTGATATCCGTGATTCTAAGATCGTTTCTATGATTATTTATATTCATATAAAAAAAACACTCGTTGTCTATTATTAAAAAATATATATATAAAATAAAATAACTAGTCTTTGGCAAATCTACAAAGGATCTCCACACCACATGATTGTCCTCAAATCGAATGAATCATAAAAGAAAAAGCTAAAAACAAAATAATGAGAACATAAAGTAGACCGAGAGATTGGTCCATATATACATATATCTTCATAACCACAAACAACATTTAAAGAAAAGGAAATCCATTTCACCTTAGTTTTTTCACATTTCTACAATTTTTCTCCAAACCAACATTCTTATAATAAAAAATGAATAAATTATATTAACTGAAATTAAAAAGAGATGTCAACCATTGGATAGTCCAATGGTATGACATCAGAGTCAGAAGTGGAGATCACGGCTCAAATCTCTCCCCAACAATATCTGTTCCTAAAGATCGTTCATACAACGTTATCTTTGAATTTATACTATTCTCGCGATCTGCTTTAAGATCTGCTTTATATTAATAAAAAAAAGGCGATTGTCGTCTATTATTCAAAAAAAAAAATTAAAAAAAATATATAATGTACAAATATAAAACAAAAATAACATTCACTGATGGGGGAAAAATACATGATGAGAATATATTAAAAAAATTGAACAACACAAATAATAAGTGGACTTGCTTGGTTCTTCAACCAGGCAAATCCTTAATTTTTTATAGAAATTAAAGTTAAAGTCTATAGTATTGGGTGTTTGTTTATATATATATATATATATATATATGCATGTATACAGTATTGCACAGTATGTAAGACCTAAGACTTCTTTAAAAGACGATTTAATTAAATAATATATAAAAAAACACTTAGAGGGCGATGCTCATTTCATCAGAAGTGAGGAAGTCGTGAAGTGAGGGAAGTATCACTCCCGCGAGTGGGGAAGTGACATCACCCTGCGACTTCGCGCTTATTCGTCGCAGTCGGGAATAGAATCGAGCGATTTGCGGTGTTGGATGAAGTTTCCCATGAGTTCAAAAAGACTTTTGTAGTGAAAAATAAGTTAGCTTTTTTTATGATTAACTCACTTCCTCCATTTCAAAAAACATCGGGTGGGATTACTAAAATCCACTTTCGCGCAAGAGTGAGTGTCACTTTCCCCACTTCAGCACAAATGATGAAATAAATACAAAAAATGGGAAAAATCAGACCACTTCCCCCATTTTTTTCTGAAATGAACGCCCCCTGAGATGAAGTCATCTTCCCTGATTTTAGAACTTGGTTTTGTACATTCAGAAAGAATAACCATGCAAGTTCATTTACAGCAGGATTCCTAGGTGTCAGCAGCTCTGACATATAAGACAAAGAAAACAAACTATTAAACAAATGAAGATTTCTAAGATAGAATCACGGGAAGAATATATTTCAAACAGAACCAAGTAAAATTTTATTACGAAATATTCATTTCATACACCACCGCAAACCAAAACAAAACGGAAGAAGATAGAAGGCAAATAATAAAAGGATTATTCACTTAATCAGCTTCTTAATCCCATCAACAAAAGCCTTAAGATTAACATCAGACGATCCTCCTTCACTCACAGCCTCCAAAGCCTTATCTTTCCACATCTTAGCCTTTGTCCTAATCTCAACACCCTTCTCTCCATCCCCCATGACCAACTCCAAACACCTCACAAGCTCTTCTCCTTTAACAACACCATCACCATCACCATCAAACTCACTCCTCACTCCACACCCCCACAAACTCTCCACCAACTTCGCATTCATCCCTTGATCCGTCCACTGTGGCACAGAAACCATTGGCACACCACACGCCAAGCTCTCCAACGTTGAGTTCCATCCACAGTGTGTCACAAAGCATCCAACCGCTTTGTGTGCTAAAACTCTCACTTGTGAACACCACTCCACCATCATCCCATTCCCATTTTGATCATCTCCTTCTCCTTCAATCTCAAGTAGTTCTTTCTCCCTGTTATCCTTTCTCACAACCCATAGATATGGCCTCTTGCTCTCTTTCAACCCTTTCAATATCTCCTCCATGTCCTCCTTCTTTAACTCCCAAAAGCTCCCAAATGATATATAAACCACTGAACCTTCCTCCTTTGAGTCCAACCACTGCATATACCCTTTATCATCAGCTTTATACAAGTTACTTCCATCATCCTCTTCTTGTAATTGGTCTTTAAACAAGAATGGCAACACTGGTCCTACTGGCACTAACTCCACTTCATCTACATCAACATCCGGTTCCAACTCAGCAAAGCTATTCACAAGCACCTTTGGTTTATAATTAGAACCACCACTACCCTCCTTTATCTGACTTTCAAGCTTTTCAAACACTTCCTTAAGAGTCACAAAAATGGGATAAAATGGATGGTCTGGAGACATAATGCAAAAGGAAGGCAAGTCACGGATTTGGATTGATGGTTTGAGGTTAGGAAAGGGGAGAGTAAAGAGAGGGTCATGGGCGTGTGTGGAGATGAGAGTTTCATAGCCATGGAGATAGTGTTGATAAACGGAGAAGACGGTGGAGGCTTGGATCCAGTAGAGAAAGCAAGGGATGCCATGGTCACCGGCGACGTCTGCAACCCAAGGGAGAAGGATGGTGTAAATGATGCAGGTGACCGGACGGCCACGGGCGGCGAAGGAGTGAAGGATGTTGGAGAAGTTGAGAGGGCTGAGACGGTTGCAGATGGAGAACTAGTCGGAGAAGGAGGTGTGGGATCTGGTGATGCCGTCGTCGTGGCCGTCGGAGAAGGGGGAGAAGGTGAGGAGGTTGTGTTGGAGTTCAGAGGAGGAAGAGAACATGCGGTGATGGCCGGAGATGGTGGTGGAGAAGGTGACATGAGTGGAAGGGAAGTGGGCGAGACGGTTGGCGAGGTGGAGAGCAGGGTTTATGTGGCCTTGGCCGGGAAAAGTGGCCACTAGGATGTGTTGTTGCTGCTCATGGAGGTCCGCCATTGATGGGGCTATGAAGGAGCTTCAATTCACTTGGTGAACATTCAGTGTTCCATCACTCCTCCCTGTATATATTATAGGCCCTGTAATCTATCATAAACATTACAAAACAGTTTTGATAATATCATATTATAAATAAGATATTTTTTAAAAATAGTAATTTAGGAACATTCTTAAATTAGGTTTGTTATACATATGTTTTTACTTGTGTATTTTTTTTAGTTGTTATAATATTTTTAAATATAATTAAGTCTTTATATTTAATCAAGTTAACTTAAGTCATTTTAGTCTGCGGTGTAGATGGGTAAGTATAAATTTGTAAAGATTTAATTGTATTTAAAAATATTACCGTAGACTAGATCGATCTAACTCGACCAAATATGAGGACTTAATTGTACTTAAAAGTAATAAAAAAACTAAAAAGACAGAATGTGCACAATTATAACGGCAACGATTAAACCCCTAAATTACTATTTCCATATATATATATAGAATTTTTAAAAATCACATATCATATTTTTATGAATATATTTATAAGGACTGATTATTTATAAAAGTTGGTAGATAACCTAAACAACATACGGATGTTAAGACACCGGAGTGGCCATAATGAAAATCCATTATCTTTTCATATGTCAGCCAACGACTTAAACTAAGGAACATTTAAACTTCACGTATGTTTTTTTTTAATGAAAAGTAGATAAACCACTGATTTATTGAATGGAAATGAAAGTACAAAGAGTTAAATCCTCTCACCAGAAGTGAAGGGAACAAAGTATAAGAAATAAAACAGAGAAGCAAAAAGTAGATAAAAGTCTAAGCAGGCGAAAGACATTGTCTGGCATCTCAGACCTGTCTAGAAATGTAGAAGGAGCAACTACTTCTGAGCTGCATTGTGGTCGGAATCACCAGTAGGATTTGAGGCTCTATCTAGTGCTGTAGAAGTTGAGTGAGCGTTTAATTTTCTGTGATGCTTCATTGAGATTTTATTGATACCTATCAGCAGCGGTTGATTCACGTATCATATTTTCATAGAAAAAAAATATTTAGGGATTGGTTATTTACGAATATTAGTAGATAATCAAATCCACTGATGTTTATAAATGGGCATTCATTTTAAATGGAAAGCTGTGATAAGGGGATAAACAGTAATTTTTATTAATATTAAAGTGTAAAAATAATACAACAATAACTCTCATGAATAGTAACCCTACACCAACCCAAAAGTCTGCACGTGTGTGAAAATCATTTTAGCTTAGACTCATGTTTGATAAAGAAGATGCGAAATCATATTTAGACTATAAATTATACATATAGATAATTAAATATAGATGGGAACGTGTCAGTTATTTATCATTACCTGCAAAATTCTTAAAAGTATATAAAGTATAAATAAATAATAATAATTTTATTAAATTTGATGTGTTATATAACAGTTTTAAGTACTACAGTACAATATATATATATATATATTTAAAAGTAAGTGTAGAGCATTTCAACAAATAATTGTAATTTTTTAAAAAAATATTATTACACTGAATATTTGTTTTCATTAATTATTAATTATAGCATTACTAATAGGTTTATGATTTTTCTAAATTTTTTTATAAATTATGATTTTTTAAAATTTTATTTATTTAAAAAAAATTAAAAAAAAAATGTTGAGCCGGTCGAATTAGTTGGACAAATTGTTGAATTTTGCTTATTTGGAACATAATTTAAAACATTCTCAACAGAGTTACATGACCAAGAGAGTTTCATTAATTCAATTTAATTTCTAAAATTTTTTTAACATTTAAATAACATGATTTTTATTGTTTTATGTGACATCCTGTTAGGAGATAAATAAATTTTTATATAATTGATAAGCCACCCTAATGGGTGAATCAAGGACACTTGTTTTTTTTTTGGCAAAATAAATATATAGAATAGACTTGATCTATATGGTTATCATGACTTTGACACTCCAAAAATAGGTACTATTTGGTTGAGTAAATTAAAGAATAGACAAATATCAGTTAGATATTCACAATCTTTGACGATCTTTTAGAAAGAAAATGCAATCTGTCGGATTCTAGATCTTTGTTTAGATCTTGTTTATATTTATAAAAAAAGAGGGCATTTGTCGTCTATTATTCAAAAATGCAATCTGTTTTGATGGTCCAGATCGGAGTGAGATGAACAAACTTACAATGATATTAATTAAAATTTGTAAGGATGACAGAAATGTACAAAATATCACTTTGGACTAGGAATTGATGTGAATTTCCATACCTAATTATTCACTTGGAAAAATGCTTCTACTTGACGTTTGCAGTGACGCAGAATATACACAAAAGACAACAAATGTCTAATCCTTTTTCTCTGTCCAATTCAATCCAATGTTTAGGCTTATCTATCAAACCAACTTACCATCAATATATAAATGCATGACATATGACAGCCATCTAGGGATTTTTCTTTTTTTAAAACAAAAAATTATTTTAGTCAATTATTGAGAAAAATAATGTGACAATTCATGTTGTGTAATTAGAAAGAGGACGGAAAAAAAAACTGTTTTCTATGTGTTGGGCTTAAGTTTAATTAATTTAGGCTCATTTGAATAATAAACAAGTAGATTTCTAATTAAAATTAGTCTCCGCTCGTAAATTTACACAAGCTTCTAAAAAAATCAATGTTATAAACTCATGTATGATTACAATTTTTTTAGGAGCAAAATCTTTATAAATATATATATATATACACACACATTAATAAGGACTTGATTATAAATTTAATCTTATAAAGACCTTTGATAAAATTATTCATGTTAAAAGATTAAAAATTAAAAAAAATATATATAAGATATCATTTTCAAGCATCTGGCTCTAAAAAAGTCATCTAATTGCTTCTGTGATTGGGCCATGGGCATGACCCATGGCCAGTATTGATTCTGTGATTGGGCCCCATGGCCCAAAGCCCACAGGCCAAACTCCAGCATGATACACGTGATTGTCACGTGCTTAACATGGTCCTCACATGAACTCTAAAACCACTATTTATTAAATTCTCACATTCCCACTCTCCCTTCTAATCATCATTTAAATAAGTTCAATAACCAAACCTAAACTATAATCAAAAGAACATAACTTGTTCATTTTATAATCATGAAACAATGAGACTTTAATTGAAATTGATGATAATAAAATTGACCAAGAATAGTATGTCCCTTAAAAAATAATCATCAAAGGCCCACAACAAAGAGTTGTCACACACTTGACCCAATCCATTTGAGCACAATCCCTTACCATTCATTCATTGAATCAATGGTCGGCAGACCAAAACCAATTAATTTATACTGTGTATTGGTACCAATGACACATCCATTTTCTAATGTTTTTTTGTTTTTGGGCCAATAATTTCAAGATATATATAATAATGCCAAAGTTCCTAAGTCACTTAAGCACTTAGCTTGAATAATTTTATTAGTTAATGCTCTTAATGGTCTCATCCTTGCTCTCACTTATAATTAAAGCTTATCTTTGAGGTATTGAGAGGTAGAGTTGATGGGGAGACTAATTAGTTTTGAGAGGGTGTTGGAGTGCTTCTCTTCAACAACATCTTGCACTTCTTGTCTTTGTTTAAGTTCATCAGTTGAAGATGAAGATAGTGAAGGGATGGCATTAATGAAAATTCATGCAGAGCAAATAGCAAAGCTTCAAGATGTTGATAATGGATGCAAGACTTTGGCTTTTCATCTGGAACCCAAGGTCTTATTTCTTGTTTTTTTTTGTTTTTAAATTTGTTTTATATTTGGTGGTTTGATTTTGATAATGATTTTTTGATTAATTTGTAGACTGTTGTTTTAAGAGTTTTAATGCATTGTGGTGGATGTGCAAAGAAAGTTGAGAAACATATTTCAAAGATGGAAGGTATGTTTTATGTTTTCATTGATTTGAATTGAAATATACTTTTGGTTATCAATTGATGAAATGATATATAGATTTATTATGAATAAATATTAGGATATTATTTAATTTGTGATGATAATAATAAGATTGAAAATCTAAGAGAAATTAGAAAAACAAATGGAAATGGGAGACAGTGAGATTCCTAGAAATGTGAGAAGTAAACTCCTTGAAAAATGGAAAATATAGATTATATTTGTAGGCTAGTGCCTAAAGAGTACATCTCTTTAAATGTGTTCATCTAATCTATACAAGAGAGTCATGCAAACAAATTATTTAAAACTACTAGGATTATTTATCTATAATGTTTTTTTAACTAGATTTTAAGTCAATCACCTAGCTAGGAATTAATGATTTTATTTTTGTCACAATATAATGTTTTGTGAAAAATTATGGCAACATAGTTCATTTGAGAACAGAGCATGTGTGTGTGGGGCAATAAAAACAGAGAAAAAAATATTAGGATAAATAAATACATCAAAACTCTAACTCTTAACAAAACAAAACTCATATTTGTATTCATACATTACATTATATTTATGGTTTTTTATATTCCTATAAAAATAAAATTACTTATATACCCCTATAAAATTGATATTTGCTTGTATACTCTTATAAATCATATTAAGCAAATAATATTATAAAAACTCGTTTACTTTTGAAAATAAAATACAAGAACGAATATATATTTATATTCAATTTATAAATTGATTTTCTTCAATTAAGCAATACAAAGAAGTAATTCTCTTGTAAAAAATATATATAAATAAATATGATTTTTATGAGGGAATAATAGTAATTACCGATTTTTATAAAAGCATGCAAATAATTCTCTCTGTTTAAATATAAAAGCTTTTAATAACAGTAGAAAAAAACAACTATAATTGAATGGAAATATGAACTTAAAGATTATATATAACCCATTTGGGACCATATTAATTAATACCACAAAAATGAACTTTTGAGGTGTATATATATTAATTGGAGAAACAAGACATTCATGGGATTATTAGACCTATTAAGTCACTAATTATTTTTTTTCTATTTATTTATTTTTATGTTTTATAATATTATTATTGCATATATAGGAGTGAGCTCTTGTGAAGTGGATCTAGAGAGCAACAAAGTGGTTGTAATAGGGGACATAACTCCTTTTGAGGTTCTCAACAGTGTCTCCAAAGTCAAGTTTGCAGAGCTATGGGTGTCTCCCCCTTGACCACCTTCTCATAAATAAACTTAACACATATTATTTGCAAATCAATCAAGCTTTATTTATATTATTATTTTCTATCTTTCTCTATGATAATTAATTAAGTGAGACATTAATGAGATGATAATTCAAAGTTTAATAAGTCTTATCATCCAATTAGTTTGCTCCTCAAATATTTGATTATATAGAGTGTGTGAAAAATTAATGTTTGTTCTCTTATGAGTATGTACTTTTAACATTGTACAAATCTAATTAGTTTTCAACTATTTTCATATTTTTTTCTTCTCCACTAACTAGCCACTATTATTGACTTGATAATTGAAATAGAAATAACTAACAATCTTTGTGTATTTTTCCAAGAAAATATATTCATAATAATGCTATTTTCTTTTATTTCATTTTCCATCAAACCAATTTGCTCTTGTTTGATATATGGACATACACTATTATAGATTCCTCTTGGCTAATATGACTAGCATTTCTGTTAGGCTTGATAGATATTTTTTTTTATAGCTTATATTTGAGATTGGGTTGATTTTGTAAGAAATTATCAGATTGTGATATCTATGTATCATATTAATTATATTATTAACAGCGGAAATGACGACACATTTCTCTAGCATAGCAACTAGATCAACATAAGGAATTGGAACCAATATGCTTGCTTGGATGAGGTGAAGAAATGTTTTGTAAAATAAGTTAGAGTGGGGTAAAGCAAGGTAAAGTAATGTAAAAGGAGAGTTTAAGTTATAACTTATTTGGATTGAAGGAAGGTGAAATTAAGCTTATCAAAGCCTCAGAATGCTTTGGATCTGAGGCAATAGAAGGTAAAGTTTATATAAAAATTACTAAAATGCTCCCTTGAAGCTAGAAAGTATATTTTTATGCTAATTTTATACATACAATATTATTTTTGTTAATTTAAATATTTTTATTTGAAAAATTACTATTTATTTTATTTTCACAAACATCAAATCTAATTTGTTATATGGGGTGATGATGTAATTACTTGAGTTTCAAGAGGGTATTTTCATGCATAAAAGTTCAACCCTTCAAAACGCAATTTGGAGGATTAGGGGCATAAATGGAGGTTTTTCACCCATCCGTTTTAACCCCCAATTACCCTGTACTGTATATATAATTTGATCCAAAGTAAGCTTATCAACAACCTTCCTTACAAGCTCTTCATTTACCCAGAATTTCTAGAGAAAAACCTCGTATACTTCCGAATCTATCAATTCTTTTTCATCAATGAGATGGGTATTCATAAAACGATAGATTGTGACTCTCTTGTTACCTATATAAAATCATTTACTCTAAAGTTATAATAAAGTCATGACCACTTTACTTATTTTGAATCAAAATTAGATTAATATCATGATCAAATTAATCCATATAAAATTCACATTAACTCATTATTGTAAGGTAAGAATTATAGACATGAAAGGTAAGAATTCCAAGAGACCTCAAACCTTTGAGTTTTTACTTCTTCTATGAGACTTTAATTTATATATTTACATAGATAAACAGATTCATGACTTCTGTGAAGCACATTCAATGAATGGAAGTTGTTGGCCTGCTTATAATTTGTCCACATTGTTTTCATGTAGAATGTACCTATTTATGGTCAAACATAATGTGAATCAAAAGTGAAGTACTTGGCTAGAAAAGTTTCTTATTAAGAATATGATCTCCAAAATCTTATCATCAAGATCACAAAGTCCTCACCTCTCTTTTATTCAATATCTCAATTCAGTCAAGATGTAACAATTAGTGCCATACAAACAGGAACTAAAAAAAATTATAAGATAAATAATTAATTATCAATTTAGCATGTAATATTAAATACAATATTTTATTCAATTAGAAATAAGGTTAATGAAGCAAGATATTATATACAATCCAAATAACTCACTATCATTGTCACAGGGTTTTTGCATATTTTCTCTTATGCAATGCATAATAAATTTAGTAATATATTATATATGATTAAATGTATTGTTAATGTATATACTTTCGTATATTACTCACTTTAATTTATATTACTGATTTTACTCAACTTCCCCTCACTTCAATCCAAATGAACATGCCTTACTCAAAGTCATATGATATTGAAATTAAATAATTTATTTTATAATTTATTTTGCATAGCTCATTCAGATAAATAAAAATTAACATTTAGATGGTGCAAATCTTATTTTATATATATATATATATACACACATTGAAAAGTGAATAAACCATATGTTTTATTAAAATAATATATATATATATATATGTGTGTGTGTAAATATACTATCAGCAATGCATATCTATATAAATAAACAACATAATTTTTTTTTGCTTATCTACCATTGGAAAATGAAAAATTGTCTGGCAAATCAATCTTATTTGATTATATTTTTTTTCAAAAAAATCAACTAAAAAAAATTGTTAAAAACTATTCTTTTACTCTCTTATTTATTTATTTATTAATAAATAAGATAAATAATGATTTCATTTTATTATAAAATAAAAAAAACTGGCACCCACAATCAAAAGATAAATTAAACATTTATACAGTGCAAACACTCTATCAATCTTATTCATTTTGTATGGTGATATGTCTTCACAACCTTATCAAGTTAATTATGACAAGCATAATGATTTTTTTTATTTTTTATATACTTTTGGTGATGTGAGTTAAAAATAAAAAATCTTGATGAAATTAATATCAGTAAGAACATGACAGGCTCTGAATAGAAAGGCTTGTAGCGCTGAAGGTATTTAATGCCAAAAGGCCGAATCAGTGCATGCGTTGGGGTTGGTCACATAATAATAAAAGTCTTGACCACTTTTATCAGTCCAAAATTAATGAGGGAGCAGTTGGTGGTTGTGTTTCTTTCAAATATAACTTTCATTGTTTTTGACTAAGTTAATCAACGCATGTATGTATATTTATATATATATATATATAAATGGAAAAAGATAATCTAAGTATGTCCCTAGATTATTATTATTTAGCGATGTTTAATCATAATCATTGGATGATAATCCATCATCCATACATCATCCAACGGTTGTATGGAAAAAGATAATCTAGGTATGTCCCTAGATTATTATTATCTAGCGATGTTTAATCATAATCGTTGGATGATAATCCATCATCCAATGGTTATTTGTTTATATCAGTATTGTACATTTTTTAATGTTTATGCTACTGTGCGACATTGTAGAACGCATTTTAAACTGTTCATGATGATTATATCCGTCAGATTATCATTAGAAAGCTATTGTGAATGCCCCTAAATTTGAAATTAAAAGACGTTGCGAATGTCTCTAAATTTGAAATCTAAAGTCGTTGTTTCCTATATATATATATATATAAAGAATTATAGTTAAAAAGAAACATTCATTGAATATTGAAAGCTCTTAAATGATTTAATATTTTGGAAAATAAGAAAAAAATCAAATTATTTTTATAATTTTACAGGCTAAAGTCAGTATTTTAAATTTGAGTTTAATTAAGGTTATTTTTATGATTAAATTTTGGTGGAAGTTTTAACTTGACAAAGTCAGTTAGCGGCCACTTTCTCACGCGTGCTTCCAAAAACAATGCCACGTGCAAATGGCAACTAGAGTGATGTGATGTTATCTAGAAGTCACACGTGTGAGATTCTCATTGGTGATTAGAACCAAGGGTTGACCCCACTTGATCAAGAGTTCCATCCCATCTGATTAATTGCCATGCTTTTCAAAGTTAATCAAAATTCAACATCACTTTAAATTATAAATTTTGTTTTTTTATTAAATTTGATAAAAAAAGATTTATTAACCAAACAATTTCATTTTCATATTTATTTTTTAAAAAATTATTTTAGGTTATTTTTATAAAAATACCATTTTTTAAGGTATTTAACCCAATTTTTTTTAACTAATGACTTTAAATCAAAGTTATTGATATCTGGGTAAAAAAATAGTCCTACAAAAGTGGATGTGCAATTGAGGCTTTTAGTTCTTGGATTAACTTTATTAGTGAATATTTTTTTTTATAGACATGACAAACATCTGCTCGTATCTTTATCGCGTGTGAGTTAATGTCTCGAACACACTTGTCAAAGGAAGTGCTAGCGTGAGTTAATTCCTCGAATATAGGGTGGGCAAATTTGGGGGTAACATCTTAACCATCATCAGTAAGTTACTCCTCTTTCAACAAAAATTCAAATCCTCATCACTCCGTAAGTCACACGAAGTATCCATGTTAGTGACTCTAATCACTTGAACCAAGTGCCTTTGGCATTAGTAAATACTTTTTTTTTCACAATTTTAATAATATATATAAATATAATGTTTGTTAGTTCCTCCGGTGTGGTTTTGTGGGTGATAGTAACACTTAATCACTCATAGAAGTCTCACACAAACCAATAAAGAAAAGACACACAAAGCAAACACAAGGAGACACGCAACGCTGGTAACCCAGCTCTGGCACCCACTCGCTCGCGTGCGGGCCAGAGCTCGAGATAAACAATCCACTAAAAGAGGTAAAAATGGACGAGTACAAACACTGTCACACCACACCTCAACAACGATGAATCACTACCCTCTCAGATTGCTTAGCGCCTGACACACCTCTCCTCGAAAGAGTCACTTTCAAGAGTCACACCTTACAATCTACGCAGCAAGCGTAACTTATATAGCAGCCTCAACGTCCCAAATATACGACATACCTCTTTTAGAATCTCGCATGCTACTAATTTTAAAACTCGCCGAATTAGTCAGTCAGAACTCCCCGTTGTAACATAAGTCTGCAACATGTCCGACCGGCCGACTGACCGAGTTCCGTGCGCTGCGGACGACCTCAAGACCCATCAACCTCCCGGTCGTACTTAGTCCGAGTCGATGCAGACCCAAATCTCCCGATCCTGACGGCTAACTAGCCCACCTCCCCGTCCTCTCACAGCCCCTGCAGTGAGGCGCACGTCCTTGTATGCCTTCCATGAAACTCTGCCAAATTCTCCTAAATTTGGTCTTCAAAGATTCTCCAAACTTGATCTTCAATTCACCCAAGTTTTGATCGCTCAAATCTTGTCACATCAGACTTCAATGATTCTCATCAGGATTCTTCAAATCATATCTCCTTCATTCACACATGAATAGATCTTTCTTTAATTAAGCTCCACCAGTATTTAGTCTTCAATTAAATCAGCTAAATATAGTCTCGATACGATCTCGTCTTCAAGTTGTAATGCGTTGCACAAAATAACTCCACCAAGATCTTTAAGATAGCTCACCATGTTCTTGCAAGATATCTGGCTCCACGTTAGGAGACTTACTACTAGCTCCATTAAGATCTCTCGAAGATGTCTTGCGCCTCAAGTCTGTCCCATGCTCACGTCACCCATCGCTGCTACATCATCATCATGCTTGTCGCACTCTGGCTGCCAGCGCCACTCTGGTGCAGGTGTCAAATCATGCCGATAAAATAGTGCGGTTCAGACTAACAATCTCCCACTGGCACTGACATCTAACCGCGCTTCGCACCGTGACTGACTCTCATACAACATTCTACATAACACCGACCGGACACGTGACACTAAGACCGACTGCATCTACAATTTCCGAGGTTCGACATCAACTGGAGAACGTAAAACCAAGATGTATACAAGATTTCATCTAGTTAGCTTACAAAATACTTGAGAAAATATTACAAGCGCAACTAGTGAGACAAAACGATTAACCATAACAATGTTCAACACTAGATAAGACTAAATGTTCAAATGCCCAAGAAATGAAAAACAAATAACTAGTCGGCCCTGCAGTGCAAGCACATTTCTCCTCACGTGACATAATTGACTGCCAAGTCTTAAAGCGGAAGCGTCATTGAAGCTTTGTTATACCATCTTCAAAGACTCCCTATCTTCGTGTTTCCCTGGTCTTCATCTCCCCGAGTTGTGGCCATCGTCTTCTTTCTTCTTCTTCTTCTCGAGAATTTCGAGTGCGAGATATAATCTTACGCTTTTGTTCGCAAACGATGAACACCTCGCGAGATAATGCTCGCTCGCCTCCCTCCCACATCTTCTAGTTGCTCTTTCAACATCTTCTCATATTCTTCTTCTACCAATAGATTTTCGCCCTCTTCTTCATCTTCAGGGTATTGATGGTGAGACACCTTCCCATGATGTAATCAATCTTCTTACATGGACGAGCAGGCTCGAGAAATTTTCAGCTCTCTTCACCGTTGCTGACTCGCTCTCCCTTCCCCAGAGTCAGTACTCCATGTAGTAACAACATACGCACGCGAGTACGGAGATACCCAGTGATGTCGAGGAGCTTGTACAATCGACTTCTTTCAGCAATATTCGGAAAATCGCCCTTCCCAGATTGAACTTCTTGCCAGTACCAACAGCAAACAATAAAAGCGCGAGCTCCTTCACTATACTGGAATTGTGTGGGGTCGGTAACCAATCTGAATGCCAAGTCTAAAAGCGAACATTGTACTTGGCCGTAAGAGGTGGATGCTCGGAAGTCTTGTTTCTCTCCCCACGACTCCGTTCTTCCTCCAGCGATCTCTTTTTCGAACTTCTTCATTCGACTCAAGCCCTTCTTCATAGTTTCCCTTCACTCTGGTTTAAACTCCAAGAATTTATTCGTATAAGTGGGAGTAAAAGGGATCCACTTACCCCGAACATAGCTCTAGTGATGCCTTTGCGGATGGTAGTAAATTACTCAGAAAACTCTTGGACCAATGACAAATCAGTAGCTTCTGGAAATGTTGCGGATTTGTATAAACTTCTTTGTTGCAGCAGCCTCGCTTAACCCATACTTCCCAAAAAGCTCCTTCATCAATCATCCTTTCAACCAGCAACTCCTCTCCCTTCACATGATTCAGAACTTCTTCTTGGACGCTTTGTCATAGCAAAACTGCTTTTTCATCGCTCATCTTTCGCGATTGGGTTGCTTTCTTCTTCTTTTTCTTTCTTAGAGCTTGCCGATGGTTTCTCCCCTGCTTTCATCGCTTCAAGACATCTTCTCTTGTGCCTTTGAGGGAAGCTTCTACTTCGGGATCGAGAAAAGATTTTCTTTTGCTAACCTTCTCCTTCTTCCTGGTTTTCTTCCCTGACGCCTTCTTTTCGAGCGCCTACTTTTCTTCCCTTTAGCAATCCCCTGGGCAACACGATCTTTGAGTGGGATCTCATCGAACTATGTGAATCGTCGGATGTTGCGTAAGATGTTATAACCGGTACGCGTGACATGTTCTGCTTTCTATAGCGCTCGAGCACGTCGCTGTAGATCACCCGAACTTCACCTTAGAATAGTAGCTGACCTCTTCAAGACACTAGTGGGAGCATCTGTGCCTTCTTTCTTCAAGAGTTTCTTCCGCTTGTGCTGGTCCCGGCTTCTTTTTCGCGTACATCTTCATCCCTAGCCCCGTTGTTCTTCTCGAACCTTCTCCCATCTGGAGCGATGAGTGGAGTCCACCTGCTTCATCTTCCTCCTGCTCTCCCGAACATAAGCACTGAAAAGACTCACGAACCCATCTCAAGAGATCATCTCTATCTTTGACACTCTGAAGGCAAGTCTTGAGACGATGTTCCCGCCTTCTTTACTTCAAGATCCCGCGAGAAGAAACATAAGGGACAATCGCTTTCCCAAAATCTTCCGATTCTTCTCTCTTCGTGGCTTTCTCGAGAATCGGGCTCCCTCTCATCCCTTACTTCGCACTGGGGCGACAAGAATTTGTGGTCGAGTGGAGCACGCGACGGGCCATCCTCTTTCGTCCTCATCTTTTTCTCACCTGCCTCTCGCTTTTCTTTCTTCTCTCTCTCTCGATTTCAAAAACAATCTTTGAAACAATTTGGGATATTAGGGTTTTTACGCCCATTAAGTAGTTATAACTTCCAGAGCACCCTTCAAAAATCTCTTTCAAAATAATCCTCTCCTTTTGAATATACTTTCCTCTTTTTATTTCCTTTTAACTTTGAGAGACATCAAGATTTTCCTCACCGAGTGTTTTGCTTTCGATGTACTGTAGGACCCTCAGTCAACATATTGATTGTTGTACCAATGTTGTACCGTCTGATTTATCACCATCTTCAAACCCGAATTGAGAACTCTTCTTCTTCTCTGGTACTTCACCTTTTCGAATCCACGATTTCTTGATTCGATAGTCTCCCTCTAACTTTCTTTTTAACGATCGCTTTCTTCACGTCCGATTATTCTTCCACTTTTCAAGTCTTCTTCAATTTGTTGCACTTGGTCTTATGTGGCACGCTTTCTCCACAATGAAAGCTATGTAGGCACTTCAGCTTTTTAGGTTCTTCCTTGCTTTTGACTTGTTTTTCTTTAACGTTTTGTTGGAGCGATCGACTTGACGACCACAACTCCCTCGAATCTTCTGCCCATCTTGACACTTGAGCTTTCTCCAATATACCCGATACCACGTCGGGGCTTTACTAGTTCTTCCAATCGAAGAATCTCGTCAAGCTTGCAGCGTTACCCTTTGTTCGTGGATTCGTGTCTTCTCGAGATTGAACGCCTTTTCTTTACATATACTCGACTCTTCCTCCAAGCGCTGGTTTTGCAACATCATATCATTAACTGCATTCATTATGAGTTTATAGTTTGTGAGAAGATCATTTTCTGCTACCTCATTGTACTCACCGCACGGGCTTCGTGTATAGTTGTAGGCGATGTTGCAGACATATCTCAGCACAGGCGATGGATCCGTTCATCATAGCGAGAAATGGCGTATGATGGCTTTGCTCTTCGACGACTTCCTTCGTGGTGCTGCTACGGTGCTCTCGTCAGTCGTCCTCATCCTAGCATTCAGATGATTTTCCTTTCTTTTCTCGAGAGTATTAGCCCAATCCGTGCGATGGTGCCTGCAAAGCCTCACATTCTCTTCTCGATCCTTCGTGAGACGATCTTCAATTTCTTCCTTTTGTGATGATCTTCGACTTCTTCCTTTTCTTTTATTCAGACCATCTTTTCTTTGAAATTTCTTGCCTTGTGTCTTCAGTATCTTCCCGAGCATGTCAGCGCATCTTTCTTGACAAGAAAACAATTTCTCTATCCTCTTCGCTCTTCATCTTCTGTTATAACGACATGTCAGTAACTCCTTCGACTTTTATTGTCAACCTTCAAGGCTATATCTTCTATTCTTCTTTCAGATTGAGGTTCATCCCATATGCTTGCACAGACCCCATCGAGCTCGCTCAGTTTCATAGTTGAGATGTCTCTCGCTTTCTTCTATTGCTCGAGATTTTTGCATCAAATCTTCTTGGGAGAGATCTAAGTGTCTTCCGGACTAGCTTTCCTTATCGAATACTCCTTGCCGAGCTGGTAGGCTTGATTTGCGATGTCCATCAATTTAGCGATCTGAACACTGGCTATCGCCTCATCTTCTCATCCCCGAGATTTTCGAACATAGTTGTTAACATTTGAGTTCGATTCTCTTACCAAGTTGGTACCTTCACGTATGGTTCAAGAATCTCCCAAGCTTTCGGGCACACTGCGATGTTGCGAATATATTTGAACCGGGTTCTCATCCAACTCCTCCAAAGATCGCGATTGAGAGCTTTTTCCATTAGCATTAGCTTTAGGCGATGTCTTCACCACTCCAACAACTTCTTCTTCACGACCACGTTCCTCATCTTCATCAACTAGATAGGGAGACCATCCTTCTTCTACAACAATCCTTCCCTCTCTTGATGGACTTGGCAACTTCATTTTCAATATGGATAGTTGGATCCATTGTGATCAAATGTGGCGGAGCTCCTTCTTTTCGGCCATCAATGGAACTTGTTAGGACCTCGCCGACTTTGAAACTGGAAAGCGGCCAGTCTCGATACCACTTGATTCCTCGGTGTGGTTTGGGTATTAAATACTCTATAAGTCTCACACAAACCAATAAAG
>NC_052487.1:20885532-20950981 GCF_009730915.1 Dioscorea cayenensis subsp. rotundata | reverse complement strand
TTACTAATTTAATTTGAATAAATTCATATCATTAGACACTACAAGTGGAAATTGACATTCCTTTCTCTTGCAAATGATAGTTTGAGGGTTTAAATCCTAACCCTCATTTGTCAATATTTGTTAATAAATAAATAAATTTTTACCATCAATAATAAAAGTACAAAGTTTTTTTTTTCTATGATACGTCTTTATATAAAAAAATTGACATCTTGACCAACTCACAATATTAAGTTCGACTACCATTATGATATATCGCACTCATCTATCAAATAGATAAGTAACACATACGCAATCAATATAAAACACAACTTGAAAGAAATCGGAAAAATAAAACTGTCTTTACATTCATTAAACAATAAAATTTAATTATTTATTTCACAACCAAACAAATAATTAGTGGATGAAAATTAATTTAAAGCTAGATATTTGTAAGTCACCGACAGCCATGAATGCATTTCAAGCCAACAATTTTGAAGTTTTCTAACACTAGGGACCAAGCAGTAAATGCATGTGAATCTAATCGGATCCAAAAAGTTCAATGATCCGGATCCGCTTATTTATTGGTCGGCTTTCTAGTTCTATTGTGCATTGAATTCAGGAAAAGGCTGGCTTTGGATGCATTCAAAATAATTAAATAAATATTAAAAATATAAAAAAATCTGAACTTTTTGTTTTTTTCTTTGGACTTTTTCTATTGTAAGTTGACCTTGTGCAGAAGTGTATAATATTATAATATATGAATATATTTATATAATATTTAATAAATTATTATTTCTAATAATTTATAGATTAAATCATTTATGTGCCACTTAAAATTGATGATTTTTCACTATAATTATTTTTTAAAACAGTAAAATTTCATAAGATTTTTCTGTCCAAGTGTAAATAATCCGCATCCATCACTCTCACTTGTCTACTGAATCAATTTTTTATAATACTCACCTACAGATAGATCTGAAATATTTTTTGATGTGATTTTATTTATATATTTTTAAAATAAATTTAAAATAAATAAATATTATTCAACCTTTATCAAATTCATTCTAGATTGATCATAAATTTATATTTTAATTATAGTAATATTTTGTTTTAACCATGTGTTATCCACTCTATACGAAAATTATTTTTTTTAACATATCATTATATTAAAATAATATTTTATAAACTAATTTACTTCTGTCTTAAATGAGATTAATGGTTCAACACCCTCCCACCTCGATAGTTAAAAGTTATAATCAATCAACATTAATAAAAATAAAATCATAAACTTTTAACGTATATTAATTCATGACATTGATTTCCTAGAACATCAATTTTTCTCATAATCAATCAATCAACGTATATTAAATGATATTCAACAACCATTCCATTCATTGATTTCATCTATCTTGCATCATGACACCATATGGACTCATAAATTTATCAACATTTAAAAGAAACCAATAAATCGTACTATCCAATAAGAACACAGAGCAAATGACAACCGCCGACAACACACAAGCAAGCATATTCCTATGGCTCTCTAATTGACTCTTCTCATCCATTAATATATATATATATATATGAAATCTTATATAGTATGTGAATAATAATAATAATAATAATAATAATAATAATAATAATAATCATCTATCCCCACACAAACTACACAAGAGTAATACAAGTAACGTCCTAAGTTTGTCCGCATTTATTAATAATGGGGTCAATGCCAGGACATAATTCATGCTATTGAGCTTTTGTAGCTATGTATATGGACGCCATTTATCTCATCTTTTCTTATGTGCTTCAAGATCCAAATGTATTGAAACCAAAATAGATTGATTTGTATTTGAACTTATTATAAAACCTAATTAATCTTTATATATATATATATATATATAATTTATGAACTTTCAGTCATCCGTCTAAAGATGCCGTGATTGTATGTAAACTAGTCTATGACTTCTAGTCTTCTATTATCACTTGGCCATGTAACTCAAGAGCTCTTCATTGCATGCCTTTAAAGTTCATTTATTATATTATTTTAAATGAATACTTTTAATTCAATTTACATTATTCATATGACCTCAATTTTTATAAAAAAGTATATTATTTAAAAAAAAGGGTTAATCAAATTTTATAGAAAAAATATTAAAGTTGAATTTGGAATCACTCAAGATAAACTAGCAATTATACATATATATATATATATATATATAATTTACAATGAGAGTTGATTTAAGCAGCAGAGATTTCGTTTATTTAAACAAATGGTTTTGAGTTCAAATTCTTTTATATATAAAAAAAAAACAGTCATTTGGAAAAAATCTATCTTTTTATAGAGCTTTCAGTACTTCATATGACATGGTTTAGATCTCGTGGCTCTTAGAAACTGATCGATCAAAAAAACTATTAAAAAATATATATAATTTTAAATTACTATTTATTTATTTATTATTTTCACAATAATGAACTCCCATCTCCAACTTGAACCCTCTCCCACATTGTGTCACTTCATTGTGATTGCCTTGTCTGAAAATTAATAAATAATCCTTCTTCTTCCCCATTCATTATATAAATACCCTCCCCAATCAAACCTTTGTCATCACTCTTCTCTGTTTCTCTACACACACAAAAGACTCATGTATGAAATACCCATTTCTGTGGCCATGAATGCCAAGCTAATAGGATGTGGAGAACAAACAGTTGTGCTTTCTCATGGCTATGGAGCCAACCAGAGTATTTGGGATAACATACTTCCAATCCTTGCACAAACTTATAGAGTTTTGCTTTTTGATTGGAACTTCTCAAGCACCATCCAACACCCTCAACTCTTTGATTCTTTACACAACTCTTTTTTTACCGCTTTCGCGGACGATCTCATCTCCCTCTCCGACGAGATGAACCTCAAAAATACGGTCTTTATCGGTCACTCTATGGGCGGAATGATCGGTTGCATTGCTTCCGTTAAACGTCCCGATATTTTCAGCCAGCTGATCCTCATTGGATCTTCTCCGAGGTAAATAAATATTTTTAATTAATTTTTTTATCATTAAAAAAAATATTATCTAGACTTGATTCAACACATGAAAAATTAGAAAGAGTTGTTCTAGCCACTTTTTGAATTCATTTGGGATATCTTTCTGCATTCAATGTTTAATTAACTTTTCTATAAAGTATTAGTTGTTAGTCAATTTTCAGCAATCAATGCTCACAAAAGAAAAGTTTTGTTTGAAGATGTAAAAACTAATGGCAACTGTTCTATTGGGGAGAGTAGGAGTCATGTAGTCCACATCATACTTGTGTGTGCTCATGCTTTGCCTTATCATCAAGTTTGTTCTTTATCATGGAAAAGGTTATTTTAACCACTCATTCCAAAACTAGCAAAGCTAGCTTGCAGACACTTAGAGGACATTCTAATTAGAATCATAGTATTAAGAAGAAAAAAGTAATATAAGGAGAAAGTAATAAGAAGGACTTACATATATTTTTAAGTGGAATATTTAACAAAAAGTGTTGATATTTAAGCTTGAATGGACATAGCACAAAGTTTTTGGAACTAAATTTTGTTGTTTACTAAGTTTTCAAATAGTAAAGCTCTTGTCCATGTGATTAGTTTCTTTTGTACCCTGAATCATGCAAGTAAATAATGTGGGGTTGCTTTGTTTGTTGCCCATGTCTTGTGCTATTATAAAATTAGATATATTTTGTTTGTATTTGAGAAAGGCTCTTCTATCATGTTTTTTTTTGGCATAAGAACATGTAGAAATAGCCCAAATATTTAGAATAAATATAAATAAGAAAGGTTAAAAAAAATATTAATCTAGATTTTAAACAATATAATTATTATAACTCAATTGTGACTGTGATTTGTGGACAAATGGATGAACTAAACAAATCTACACCAACAAAAAAAGAAAAATATCCTATATTTATATGTATGATTCGGATTTGAACATGCGAGAATTTTTTTATATGACAAAACTTTGCTAGGGTTATCAGACGGTACAACAACTAAAGTATTTATATTTTATTAATAGTTTTTTAACAATTATCATTAGACTAGTGATAAATTATGTTTTTATGAAAAGTAACAAGAAAAGTCTCGTTTCAGCTCATTTTGTTGTACCATGTTTTAATGTATTGTAATTTATTCATTTTTTAAAAAAATAATAAGAAAATAAGTTACTGTGAAACAAAAATATTTTTTTAAAATATATTTGAGATGAATAATCTATAAAATACATCGCAGATACTTAAACGAGAAAAACTATGAAGGTGGATTTAGCAAGGATGAAGTCGATAACATACTATCAAACATCGAATCGAACTTTGAGACATGGGCTATAAACTTCGCAACACTCGTCGTCGGTGTAAACAACCCAAACTCCATTGAAAAGTTCAGTAAGAAACTTACAAAGTATGAGGCCGGAAGTAGCCCTCTCAGTTGCACGAAGTGTGTTCCTTGGTGACCATAGAGATGTCTTAGAGAAAGTAGAGTTGCCATGCACCATAATTCAATGCATCAATGACATTGTTGTGCCAAACTCTGTGGCCAATTTCATGCAAAGCAAGATCAAGGGGAAGACATCAATTGAGATCATTGAAACTGATGGTCATTTCCCTCAACTCACTGCTCATGAGATGTTGATTAAGGTGCTTCAAAGTGTTATCATTTCAAGCCCAAAAGAAATCAATTAATAATTAGTATGAGAAGTACATTTATATATATTTGAACTTCTTATAGTGTAGTTACATGAGTTTTATATATATATGTGAGTTATGTTTTGTGTTTGTTGTGATTGTGTTGATTTGTTGTGTTATTATGGATAATGTATTGATGATTATATATGTTAAACATATATATAGGTGTTTTGTTTTATTTAAGTGAATTCTCTAGTTAAACATGTTTGTTCAAGTAGAACGGTGATTGTATAAATGATTGTGTTCATCTCTCTTCATTTTTCTTGCAGATTATAATTGGTTTGATGATTGTATGGTCTTTACATCCGTGATAATTATTTTTCCAATTGCTCCTCAATAAAATCTCAATCTCAATGGAGAAGAGCTTCTATTCCTTGTAATCGATAAACTATATTGGTACAAATAATAATAAGATAATTAATATTTACAATTAGTTTTAAATGATATCTTTGTCTATTATGAAAATATTTTTTACAATGTTAAAGTTGAAAACCATAGAATACAAATTATCTTGATTCTTAATGAATCAATACTTCATTTTATTTTATTTTTTCCATTTCAAAGGGAAGGTAACAAGGAGTGTAAATCAACCATAATTAGATGTGTTTAATTGAAGTGATAATATTGATTAAGTAACGTGTATATGACTCAATTCTGGGCTAGTGTTGTAACATATATGCATTGGGTTGAACAATAATAATTGCGGGATGGACTAATGTACGTTTTCTATTCCTATCATGGCATAAGAATTATAAATTCGCATTGTCTCATAGCAAGGTTTTGGAATAACTTTTCTTGATCAAAGACTGAAATGATCAAAATATTAACCCTTAATTCTATTTTAGGTGAACTAGATAATTGTTAGTGATTTGAGAAATCAATTTAATAAAATTTTTTAGTTTAAATAATATTGGGCTTGATCAATGAGATACAACTAGAGATGGCAATTGGGACAGGCGGGATTGGGTCTGTCGCCACTCCGCAATCATATATCTCGTCCGGCACCCCATTCTACACCATTTTTTTTTCTTACCTTTTTAATACCATAATCATCCCGTCCAACTTTACATTTATTTTTCAATGAAAAAAAAACATTTTTTTAGTATTTTTAGTTCATTTACATCAATAATCAGATAATTTACAATACTACATTAAATAAAAAAAATAATACAATATACATAGTAATATAAGTAAATTTTTTTAATAAAAGTCTAGTTAATACCAACTCCTCTCCAAAAAACGAAGGAAAAAAAAAAACCCTTCCACTCCGAATGGATTAAATCATAAACCACAGATTGGCTCAGATTTTGTCATTCTTACATGCAACTTACAAATAAAATGAATTTCTCTGTTAATAAAAAAACAAGTGAGCCTCAAGTTCCCTGGTGCTTGTATTGTATGATTATATCATTAACACTGAGGAGCTGGACTGCAGCATAGATCCAAGCTACCCCACCCTTCAATCAGTAATAGTACTATCTCGGATGGATGATCATTTACTGCACCAATTGTTTTTTAAGAAGTCACCAACTTTCTTATTTTGACATATATATAATCCACCTCCACTATAACATTATGTTTCTTTCTAATCCTTTCACTGTTAATGCATGTAATAACTGTGTCATTCTTTCTAATTCTTGATGGCCTTGAGAATTATTGTTCTTTCTTGCTCTGTTATTTTGTTGTCTGTTTTTTTTTTATTATTCTGTTATTATATTTTTGTGGTAGAGGTGTTTTTGTTGTGTGTGGGTGTTTGTGTAACTATTTTTCTCTAATTGAAGTGATTTATTTATTTTTTTAAAAATAAATAAATACATCATGAAAAACACCTTCGAGTAGTTTGGTTTCTGAGTAATGTAGAAAGATTATCGTGTGTTACGTGGTAATCGAAAATATTACCACGTTTAGCGTTCGATCGATGGTAATGTGGATGGTAATATCAGCATTATCGAAACTTATAAATATTCTAAAGAAAAATGGTAATCTTATTACCACCAAATTTGGTGTCTATCTTGGATTACTATAGTAATCTTATAAACTTTTTATTTTAACAAATTGATTCTGTGATAACCAAACACGTAATGTAACTATTTTCGGGTAATAAGAGTGCCCAATCTAACATTATTATATTAAATTACCGTAATATTCAAACATGATATAATATTCAATTCTATTATCACGATAATCTCGTTACGTGAATTCTACGAACCAAACTACTCGATGATTGCGATTTTTGTCACCCATTAAATAATTAAATAATTAATGATTACGTAATATATTTACTATACTTTAATTAATAGGTTTAAGCATTAAAAGCTGTTAATTTTTTTTAATTTTCTAACCCAAAAAACTGAAATTTTAAAATAAAATAACCAAAAATTTATTTTTTGAAATTTTAAAATAATTATATATTATTTTATGACAAGTTACGACAGGAATATAGGAAACACTAGTCTAACGTTAACCGGAGACCTCGTTTTGCTCCTTTTCTCACGCCCGTTGTCACAGTACATGGATTTCACCGTTTCCTTTTATATTTGCCGACGTTCTCGTCTCATCGGATCCCCTACGAGCTCCAATCATCATCCAACCCTCTAAATTCTGAAAATTCCCATACGTGTCAATAAATTATTGGGTAATAGGCCTTCTGGCTGTTACTTCCTGTACAGCTAGATCGAGATAGGACTAATTTAATTAACAAGTAATCGACATTATACCTACTACTCGTGCTCCGCACGTGCCTTCCCTTTTTAATTTATTTTTTAGCATATATTTAAATAGATTTTTTTTGTTTCTTTTTTGGGTTTTCCTAAACCTCCCTCCTTCTCATCTTCTCCGAAGAGCTGTGAATCTAAGCTCGATCTCGAATGCGGAAACCCTAGCTTTGATTCTTCCTTGAGTTTGGGCAATTTTACTATTGGAGTAGCTTGTTCTGCTTTGATTTGAGCGTGGCGGTGATTTTGGAAGCTGCTTCGAGTTCTGGTTTGAATCCGTGGCATTGTTATCAACTTTCAGGGATTGAGGGGGTTTCGATCTATTTAGCAATGTTTATTGCTTGATTTTTGAAATTTTTTGTTTGTTTGCATTGATCTTAGCTTCGTGTTTGTTCTAAATGCGAAGAATCTCAGAACTTTTACTGCTGAATCTTATGTTTATGGTGTTTTTTTTTCAGATTATTTTTATCTGGTTTTGATCTTTTCTGATGTTTTTGTACTTATTTGTTTAGGGATTTTCATGGATTAGTGGTGATATTGGCTCAGATTTAGTAGAAATGCTACGGATGTTGTTGTCGTTGTATGAGTAGCGTGAGATCCATTGAATGATGGCTGAGAGCAATGAGAAAGGGGAATTTTTGGGTAATATGGTGCGGCAGAGCTCAGGTCGAGCACCAGGGCCTCTGAAAACCTCATTTTCTGGGAGATCTAGTGCCAAGAATTCACCTTCTTTTCGTAGATTGGGCTCTGGTAGAACTCCCAGGAGAGATTCCAAGGCTGCATTTGGGAAATTCCAATGGATTCGGAACAATAAGGTTGTGCTTTGGCTGATGTTGATCACTCTTTGGGCTTATATTGGTTTTGCTGTGCAGTCTAAGTGGGCTCATAGTGACCATAATAAGGCAGAGTTCATTGGTTATAAGAGCAAGACTGCTAGTTCTCAGAATGAAGATGGTAGAGCTGCTCAAAATTCCTTTCTGGGTAATGCCACTGCATCTTCCGGTGAGAAACGGGTGCTAATGGGCAAGGAAAAAGGCCCTGAATCAAAGAATTTTGGTGTTCGATTGGTGGATAAAAGTAATCAGGTTTCATCGCAACAAAATGTGACAAAAAAGAAAAAGAAAAGAACGAGAAAGACACCTGTGAAACCAAAAGTTATAGCAGTGGAGAATAGGACAGATGAGGTGGATGAAGGGTTGATACCAAGGAGGAATACTTCATATGGCCTGATTGTCGGACCATTTGGTAAGACAGAAGATAGTGTTTTGGAATGGAATGCTGAGAAGAGGAAAGGCACTTGTAATAGGAGAGGTGAATTTGCACGTCTTGTGTGGTCTCGCACGTTTCTTTTGGTATTTCATGAGCTTTCAATGACTGGTGCACCACTCTCTATGATGGAATTGGCCACGGAAATTTTGAGCTGTGGAGGGACTGTGTCTGTGGTGGCTCTCAGCTGGAAGGGTGGGTTAATGACAGAACTTGATCGGAGAGGAATCAAAGTGCTCAAGGACAAACGGGAGCTCAGTTACAAGACAGCCATGAAAGCTGATCTTGTCATTGCAGGATCGGCTGTCTGTTCCTCCTGGATAGGTAATACAATTACATGCATTAAGATGACCATGGGTACCCTTGAACAATGTCATATTGCCTTCATTTTCATTCTTATCTGCAGATCATCTGTATGCATGCTCAAAATGTGCAAGATTGACATTGATTCCGAACTGATGCTTTCCTTGTTAACATGGATAATAAATTCTTAACAATGATGCTGAAAACTTTACCGTGATCACACAAAATGTGCAATTGTTCCTAGTGTTTGTGCACGGTTTTATTTGCATTTACAGTTACACTGGGTTTTGTCACATAAAGCTCCTTAATGGAACTTGTTTAAGGCTTCTTTCATCATCATCAATTTTTTCACTCAATTGAATTTTTGTTCGAGGCATGCCACAGTAATCTGCTTTTAAGTGATATACACGTCGACTCCTAGCTTAGTTTTGTGATGCGATTCTATTGTTCAATTGGCAGCTGAATGTTTTAAAACTCAGGCCAAGCCTATATCCTTGTATGATTTGTATTAGATGACCAGAATAAGGAAAAGACCATAGTTTATTGTATTAATTCTTATTCACAAAATGTAGCTTGATATTTTGGACGGATAAATGGAGATGGCCAAAGCAAAGTTTCTGTTTACTGATCATCTTTTTTGGAGGGCATCATTGTGTCTGCTTTATGTGCATAATATTCGAGCAGGGTAAAAGTGCACCAGTACCATTTCTTCACAATTGCTTGTTTTTACACTTACATGTGAACTCATTTCTTTGTCAGAGCAATATCTGGTACATTTTCCATCTGGATGGAATCAACTTGTTTGGTGGATCATGGAAAATCGAAGGGAGTACTTTCAACCGATCAAAGAGTATGCTGAACAGAGTGAAGATGCTGACCTTCTTATCTGATTCACAGTCTAAACAGTGGTTGGCCTGGTGTGAAGAAGACCACATTCAGTTGAAGTCCCAACCAATGGTTGTGCCTCTATCTATTAATGATGAGTTGGCCTTTGTGGCAGGCATACCTAGTTCGCTTAATACCCCTGCAACTAGTATTGAGAAGATGCTGGAGAAGAGGGACCTTTTAAGAAACACAGTTCGAAAGGAGATGGGCTTGACTGATGATGATATGCTTATGATGACTTTAAGTAGTATTAACCCTGGAAAAGGCCAGCGGCTGCTTTTGGAGTCAGCTCTTTTGGTTGCGGAGCACAATGTATCCATGGAAGATCTGAAAATAAATGTTACAAGGCTGAATGAATTGTCAGAAGTTGCTTCTCAAAATATCACTTTGCTTGGTAATGGATCAAATCAAGAGACTGTGCCCTCCAAAACTGACCAAAACAATAAACTTAGAGAAGGGTCCCAGAAAAGCAAATCTGCAACTTCTAAGAAGAAGAAAAAACGACGGTCACGAATTACAAGCATCCTTTCCTTGGCCAAGCACAACAAGACTTTGGCACAAGAAGAACAGGCAGGATTAAGGAGGCTGCTTGTAGACACTAAGGGAAGTGGACACCAAAATCTTAAAGTTTTGATTGGGTCTATTGGATCAAAGAGCAATAAAGAGTTGTATATCAAAGCCATTCTACGATTTTTATCTCAGCATCCGAACTTGTCAAAGTCAGTGCTATGGACTTCATCAACTACACGTGTAGCCTCACTTTATGCTGCAGCAGATGTCTATGTGATAAATGCACAGGTTACTTCAGATTTTTTGACTTCTGTCATGGTTTAACTTTGTTCCTCTAAAATAATTGACTGAAAGCGTAACATTTAAATTGTTGAACTGATCACAAATTAACATCCGTATTATTTTGTGCTGTATTGATAATGATAAAACTCTTATAAGTTTTGATGGATGCCTTTGGTTTCAGTATCCAATTAGCTAAGATATAAAGGTATACATGCATGTTGCATTTGAACTCTTCCAAGCTTGTGCTGTTTTCGGTGCTGTTGATTAGATGCAGACTATTTGCCTTCCTCTGTGATTGTTGTGCTATACACCATATGATTGTATATTGCTTTTGTACTCTTTATGACATTTTGGTTAGCGTTTATTTGGATAATGTTTATAGTTTTTTGTTGTTGTGTGTTAGTTTATTTGGCTTATTTGAGACATAAATCTTGGTTATCCTTGTGCATGAGAATTCATTGGTTGACAACCTGCTAGAACCAACTTATTTCCACCTTTTCTGAATTTCCAAATTGTCCTACTCTTGGTTGTATAAGGCATGGTTGTTAAATGGAATAGATTCAAGACTTGATGAATTCAGTTACATTCTTTTATTTCTGAATCTATCTTTTCTATTAATACTTGCAGAAGAAAATTTGCAACTAAATGATTGAATTGCAGGGGCCTGGTGAAACATTTGGGAGGGTTACCATTGAAGCAATGGCATTTGGTCTGCCGGTATGAATATCAACTTGTCTTTTTTCTCAATTTAATATTTCTTTTTCCCTTCGTTCAAAATCTTCTGAATTGAAATGTTTTATTCTTTGTTCCTTCTGTATACTACTTTGTTTGATTTAATGTTTTATCCTGACTCAATTTATAGGAAAGATACCTTTGATGTTATATCTAGTTCCTATTCCGCAGGTTCTTGGAACAGATGCTGGAGGCACCCAAGAAATCGTCGAGCATGGCATGACAGGCCTTCTCCATCCTCTTGGCCGAGATGGAATTAAAGGCCTTGCCCAGCACATCCAATATTTTCTGAATAATCCATCAGTGAGGAAGAAGATGGGTAGCAAGGGAAGTTTAAAGGTGCAAGCTACGTACTTAAAGCAACACATGTATGAAAAAATGGCGAAAGTTCTAAGACAGTGCATGAAGATCAAATAAAACAATCATATCCTCACCATATTCACAAAGTTGCTCATCAAATGCATGCAAAATTACTGAAGATTTCACATTCTTGGGTTGGAAATAAGATCACATATCAGTCCACCTATGAATTCTTGTGACGCATTCATCAAATGTTGTTCAACAAGCGAACTCTTTGTGCAACCAGGTATTTCAAGAAACGCGACCCTAAGATCAATATAGTTCTAGCTTTTCATCCCCTTTTGAATTTTTATTTGAATTTCAAATGTTTGATCAAGTGGATGAAGGTCAAGGTGTTAAAAAATCCTACATTGATGTCAACAGTCATGTTATGGTATGTGAGAATTTTCAGGGTGATAAGCACACAATTGTTGGTTTGTAGCTAGTCTCTCCTGCACTGAACTTTGATGGTCTGTTTTGGGGTTACGTTTTCCATAGGTCACTTAACTATGGTCTTATCTTATCTTTGGTAACAAATTTATGTGGCAGCCGGAAAATTTGTGTCAACTTCCCTTTGACACATTAGCCGTCCTACTTGGACTGTACACATCACCAAATTTAAAGATTTTTTAACTACCACATCGTGATTTTTTGGTGAAATAAAATTGAAATAAAATTGAAGATGAATGATTATTTTGAGATAAATTGAAAATTCGGTTACTAAAATAAGATAAGACCATAGTTAAGTGCGATAAAAAAATTAATCGTCTGTTTTGCTTAATCCAAGTCAGGTATCTCAATTTTAAAAAAATAATAAAAGAATTAAATGATAAATGGAAATGAATATTTAATGGTGAAGGAACGAAAGAAAAGGACACTTGGCTTTGCCATTATTATTAATATATTAATTTAAAGTTAATTGGATATTCCTCTTCTAGAATTTTATTTATCTCACCTTATCAAGTATCACACTTGTACCTTTAAACAAGCAATATTCTTTACTAGTTTTATGTGTAAATGAATCATTTTTTAAACTAAAAAATGTTATTAATGCCAAGCTGTTTTTTTTTTTCTTTGTTGGTTCACTTTTATATCCTAAAAAAAGAAAACACCGTTGGATAAATTGTAATAATATTTTCACATGAATGCAATAAATCCAGGCCGTGAAAACTGGAAACCTGCTGTCCAATTAAATGATGCCACCTCATCACGTACGGAGATTCTGGAATCCCACAGCACTCGCCCGCCGACAAAGCAAAATTCCTTTCCCAAAATACCCTCTCTCTCTCATTCACCGTTTACTTCTCAAATGACTCAAATACCCCCACCTTAACCTCCCTAATTACATCCCATCCCAGGGTATCATTCAGTATGCAAACAGCTAAGATCGCCTGTAACTCAATCGTGACCGTACACGTCATACATCATACACCTATAGGCTTTTCTAGCCATTAGATCTGTGATCCCTTCCACTGAATCCCGATCTCGATGCCAACACACCACCGATAAAACCGGGAAGATAACAAATTTTCTTCCCATTTTCTCCCTTTCCTTTTCCTCTCTCTCTCTCTCTCTCTCTCTCTCTCTCTCTCTCTCAAACCCTCTTGAGAAAAAGTTTGAAGAGCTTCTTGTTTGTCGTAAATCCTCGCATTCGTATGCTGCTTTGGATCTCCATCTTCTTCCGATCTCGTCGTCTCTCTTCGTCTCGGAGTTGCTTAGATCTCGATTCGTGAAACCCTTGAAGTTTGCGCTTGATCGAGGTATTTTCTTTGGTTTTTTCATCGATTAAATTGTTCTAGGGCTTCAGTTTGATGCATTAAGGTGTGCGATCTCGTGTTTTGATGTGTTTATCGTGATTTGTGGTATTTAGGGTTGGAATTTGTTGTGATTAGTGTGATTACAGGGAGCGTATGGCGAATCGGATGAAGGAGGATGAGAAGAACGAGAAGATTATTCGAGGGCTTCTGAAGCTTCCTGCAAATCGGAGATGCATCAATTGTAACAATCTGGTAAGATCTTTGGTTTCTTTGAGCCTATATTTTTCCAGAATTTTGCTGAGTTTTCTTTTTTCTTAGCGGATGAAGCACGATTCTGATGATTTCGAGCTGATTTATATGTAGCTCAGTAGACCTAGATGTGTTCGAATGAATGATGCTTGCATCTTAATTATTTCTGAATTAACTTCTTTCATGAAGGTATGTTTCTAGAGTTGTTACTTGATGGCAACTCATAGAATTGTTTTGATATCGAAGGATCTTGTGTTGTGTATGCATTGATATAATCTTCTTTGTTGCTTCACTAGGTTTAGTTCATGTTTGATGATAATTTGGATCACTCATATGAGATGCTACTTCTATGCCGGGAAGTGAGAATATTACTTTGTGACACTAGAGTAGGGTATGGTTTGTGTTCAAAACTTCAAAGTATGAGCTAAGTGTTATGAGGCTGTAATGAAACATGTTGGAAGAAAACAATGAAAGTAAAATTTCTAGATTTTGAATTAATTTATAGATGTTTAAGAATGGAATCTTTCTATGAATTTAACTGGGCTAAGATCTTAAGACTATTACATGAACAGGGGCCGCAATATGTGTGCACAAATTTCTGGACATTCATCTGTACAAACTGCAGTGGGATGCAGTAAGTGATTTATTATTTGTTGTCCTGGTTCTTTCAGTTCTGAAGGTTTCTGTTGTTGTTCTTGTATGTTTTCTGGTATTTGAGATGTTCCACTGAAGTTTTAACTTGCGGTATGAGTTTATTCATCTCTTGTTACCTGAAATTGAAATAGTTTATTTATAAATAGGGTCTTCTTATTTTAGCATTTTTCCTCACTGTTCTATGATATTCCAGTCGGGAGTTCACACACCGTGTGAAATCAATATCAATGGCTAAATTTACTTCTCAAGAAGTGATTACTCTTCAAGACGGGGGGAATGAGGTAGGGATTGCTTGCCCATATAAGATGGTGTCTGGTTGTTTTAAAACAGTCCATAATCCTTTTATTTCATGCATTTTATTCATGTTGCATGATTGTTTGTTCTTGCTCAACTTTACAGCGTGCCAAGTCAATTTATTTCAAGGAATGGGATCCCCAGCGTCACTCATTTCCTGATAGCAGGTTTGATCATTTTGCCTGTTAAATTATTTTATGAAGGTATGAAACTGACATCATCTCTCTTTTTCAGCAATATTGATAGACTAAGGGAGTTCATTAAGCACGTATATGTAGACAGGAGGTATACAGGTGAAAGAGGCACCAACAAGCCTCCAAGGGTCAAGGTGGTGCATGATTGCTGAAATTGGGTTTAAATTTGTTTTCACATAAATAGCAGACTACTTGGACTACTTTGAATGTTTCACAAATCTCTTCTTGGGAGCTGTGCTCATGTTTCTAAAACACTTCTACAATGCAGAGTGATAGGGAGGATTACAATGAAAATAGAACGGCAGATTCATATCGTGGTGCTTCAAGAAGTCCACCATTTGAGGATAGGTATGATCACCCTTTCAATGAACGATCTAGTTCTGGTGGACGGAATGATGAAAGATTCTCCCGATATGGTTATGAAGATAGAAGCCCTGCACATGATGGTGATTCCAAGAGAAGTCCTGGCCAGTTTGATGTGGTAGATGAGAGGCGTCGAGATGACAAAACTGGAAATGGGAACCAAATCCAGAGAATTGAGGATCGGCGTTTTCCTGATGCAGTACATAGAGCCAGTGCACGGTCACCAAGCTATCAGAAAGGTGTTGATTCATCGAGTCCTCCCCTTGTGCGCCCTGTTAGAGATATCTTGGGAGATGATGTACCTCCACTCCAAGTTGGTGACCTTCCTAAACCAAATGGTACTGGGGTACCTGAAAATTCTTCAAAGACACAGGTGAGTATGTGATTTATACTAGTTTCGTAACTATGGAGACTCAAACTCATTAAGCTGTCTATTTAATATCTCACTTTGTTCTGTTTAATTTTAGGTTATGGCTAAACTTTTTTTTTTAAATTTACTTTTAAATAATGGATGATAGTTTGTTATAGAAGTGGAGGTGTGAATATTGAGAGTCATGACATTTAAATGACAATTGTCTTATTTCAAAGTTTTTTAATGTTTTCTACTTCGGAAAATTTCTCAATTGAGTGTGTTTTTTTTCCATTTGTTCTTGTTCATTTTGGGCAGAGAACTACATCTTCAAGCAGCTTGGGATCTAGTGATGGCAATCCAGTTGAATTGAAGAGGGCAAATTCAGGAAGCTTGATTGATTTCAATATCAATTCAGACCCTCCTGTGTCATCTACACAACATGTTCCTCAACAAACTGTCTCCCCACTTGCTAGTAGTGAAAATTGGGCATCTTTTGATGTTGTCCCTCAACAAAAAGCTTCTCAAACTTCTGCAAATGCAAGTTCTATACAATCTTCATTGGACCAATTGTTAGTTCCAGCAATTGCACCTACAGGAAATATGCCATCTCCACCTGTTTCTGGTGTTCATGCATTATCTGGAAATAATGACACAAGGCAAATCCCAGTCATGCCACAAAATCAGGCAGATTTCTTTGCAGCTGGCAATACTAGGTCTGCTCTACCACCATCAGACATATCTATGGTAAACAGCCTGGTAGGCAATTTTTTTTGCTTTCTCTCAATGAAATGTTTTGATATACGTTTTCCTTATGATGTTGTCATCTATATTCCCTTGTAGACATGGGGACCTTCTGTGGCACAGAACATGCAAGTAAATTTGACTGCCCCTGCTGGACAACCTTCTCAAGGTACTACCGTATGGGCTGGAGGAATGGGTTCTGCATTATTGTCACAAACCCCTGCAGATGCAAAACCTATTGGGAGAAATGAACTCCCTCAGGTAATTTTGCTGCTATAAAATCTGATTGCAGTGCCAGTTTTTTTCACTATTATCATTATTAAAAAGGCAAAATTTTATTTGCAGGACCTTTTCACTGCACTATACCCACCTGCAGCTACATCATTTCCAGCTTGGCCAAGAACTCCGCATCCCAGCATGGGTTACAGCATGCAATATCCTGTTGGAAATGTATGTATTGTGGCTTTATATCGGTTTATTCTTAAAAACATGTGGTTGATCTTGTAGTACAAATTCTGTGCGGACTTTGCTCCTGCAGGCAATTCAAACTTTTCCGCAGGCATCACAGTCTACCAATCCTTTTGAACTTGTTAATGAGACATCTTTGCCTCATGCTTCCTCGGTATAGCATTTTATTTATTTATCCTGTTCTTTTCCTTAAGTTAGTGTAGCAATTTTCATGTGTGATGACCTAGCATGATATGTTTTTTTTTTTCCTCTTTCCATCAAATTCATTTGAAATGCCGAGGTAGAATAAAGTTGAGATATTATCTTTATCTGATCGCCACCAATTAGTGTACTTCAAATAGTCATGTTACTGTTGAACTCAGAAACATGATGCATTTAGTTCTGGTTTTTATTGTTTCCATGTCACACCTGCCAGTGTTACAAGTAATTTCCATTAATGAGTCGATAGTTATTCCTCACCTGCTGCTGTCTCTCTTTTTTATGCAGTTCCCATCTATGGCATCCCTGCAAGGAGCATTACCCAACATGACTGGGAATGCACCATTATTGCGCAGTGCCAGCTTAGGAACTCCTCTACCACAATGGATGCATCTACAACAAACTCCCTCATACCAAATGGCCTCATCCCCAAGTAAAAATTATGGCTTGCTAACCTCTCAGTCCGTTTACTTCCTCGATGCTAATTATCTATTGTTATGCCAGGTCCTTACTTGGTGCAGCAGGGCCTGACTAACACTGCCGCACAAGCACCTAATCATTCATTTCCTATGGTGTAAGTCTTCAGCTGGGCTCTCCCATGCATTTCTATTGCCATTTTCAGATAGTCTATTTGACTTGCAAAAGTAATTATTGCTATTCACAAGATTGCCATTATGTCATAAATTAGAGATATTAACATTTGTGATAACCTATGAAGCACGGACAACCCAGGATAGCTTGACGTACTTGTATTTGACACGGACACACCATGGACACCACCGGACGGACATGATGTTGGATACTCGGGACACTCATGGACTTTGTAAATGATTTTTATAAAATACCTATATATATTTCCTAATTACTTTCCAATACACAAAATCACCAAATTAATCTATAGGTAGATATATGACATATATTACATAAAAAATATATAGATTTATATTTATAATAAATGTTTTATATAAATATATAATATTTTTTATGGCCGTGTCCTGCTGTAGCTATGTCTTTAATTTTCAAAAATTATCGTGTTACCGTGTCACCGTGTTCATGTCATATTGTGTCACCGTGTCCATGCTTCTTAGGTGATGACTCTATTTGAAACACAACCCTTAAATTGAGTATGTAGCTTAAGTTTGATTATTCGTGGGTCCTTCACAGAAATCATGGTGGCGGTTTCGGTGGTGCTGGAGCTGCTTTTGGTGCTTCAGGAATGGAGACACAATCCGGTGCTAGGTACGCGCAACAAGGCACACCAAGTGCTTCAGGAGGAAATCCCTTTGGATGAGATTGCCATTGAGGGGGATATCAATAGTTTGTTTGGATTATGCTCTCTCCTAGACTACAGACGGTTCACTGCCAGTATAATAGCTTGGTCAAGTACAGTAATGTGTTATACTACTTGCTGGTTAACTGCTTTTGAGGGAAGTGAGCAGCGGTGCGCGTCATGTTGTAAAGAGAGGATAGTGAACGCTGGCCTGCTTCAGTGAGCTTAGCTTTGTTTGGTTCAATGCTAGTGTGCCATGTCTTGAATCATGTATGTTTTTTAATGTGTCATCAGTCTGTGGAATGATGAGAGAGGATTGGAGGGGGAGAAAACGGTGTTCTTGCATGGGTGGAAGTAATGTCACCATTTTCCTCCTCCTTTTGCTTGTATGTATATTATTGTTCTACCCTTTACCAATGATTTTGATTGGTCTTTGACTGTGTTTTTTTTTTTAAGGACTTATAATATCTCCTTTGCCCTCTGCTGCACATTTTTTTTGGGTCTTTCTTTATCTTTTGTTTTTTGTCATTATCTTTTTTAGATTTTTGTTGTTCTATCCACTTATTGTGGTGTTTTCTTTTCCTTTTATGTTTGTATAATTAACAGGATGTAGATAATATTAAGAAATGTATGTACAAACATATCTTGACGTGATCTTTGGCAGTGAAGATTTAAGTTGATTCTTCTGCTCTTCGTCTGCTCTTCCAGATCAGGGGCACCACTAGCATCCACACTGCAAACCAAAAAAAAAAACTTCTTGTAGTCCTTACTTTCACTGAGAAACACTTACAAAGGGTTCCTACGGAATTTTGAAACCTATTTTATTAAAGCCTAGTTATCTCAACAAAACACAAATTGGCTTTGGATCGGTTTTAGATAATTAAACCACAAATTCATGAACAATGATGACAGGGAGTTGGTTGGTGCTTACTGTAAACAAGAGTTGCAAGCCATTCATTCACAATTCTGACCCATGTACTGGCCCATCCAACATCTATTGTCCATCTGCAATTTAACACAAAATCTTAGTCAAACTGATACACCAATATGAAATGATAAAAGGAAGAAACAATAATAATAATAATAATAATAATAATAATAATAATAATAATAAGACGAGTTTAATCAATTAACTCACTGATGATAGACGGAACTTACTTTTTCATGGTTTTATGTGAATTCCATCCTATGAATAGCATGGCAAAATACATCGACCCCACCGAGAAAACAAAGTGGAAAAAACCATATCCATATGGAACACTGTCTTCTGACTCAGGTTCAGTCTTCTTGAGCTGCTAGCATTCAGCAAAATGTCCAAATGAATGAAATGGAGTAACGTACTGAATATTGATGATCTATGGAGATGGAGATTACAAGTTATAAATAGTCTTGTAACATTGTTATGAAATCCAACCTGAAAGCAATTGGAGTCCACTCCTGTAGCAAATGTTGCCATCACAATCACAAGTACTGCGATAACAAAGCTCTGGCGATCAATGGAGTTTAGATCAGGTTATAATAAAATGATTCAATAGTTTAAATATCAAGAAAGTGCTTTACAATCTTTTAGAGTATAAGTATGTCTCTCATCTATAATATCCAGAGACCAGCAATCATATAATTTAATTGGCAGAGCTAGCAACTTGTATGTGAGTGAAGTTAAGAGATAGTGCCATTCTGAGGATCAGGTCCTTATGCCTGGCCTCAAGTATGTCATTCAAGATTTATAAATGCTGGAAACTTACCAAGATTGTGAGCCAATCTGCATTTGTTGCAGCTTGTGCTTTCTTGTTGCAGATTTCGGTCACTGGTTCACTGCAAAACGTAATCCTGACTCAGAATAAGAACAGAGAACATAGAAAACCCTTATTCTTCAAGATGTGAATATCTCACCGTATGTATAACCAGTAATTACCTTCTGAGAGCAGACCAACAAAGGAATACAATATACATCCCCATTAATCCTAGAGCCAAAAGACCTCCTTTAACCCACTTCATCAATGAAATTACTGAGGCATAGGAACAGTAGTGAAAAAACTATACTCAGAGTAAAGTGTTGTAGATATCAAAATATTGGTTCACCTTTGAATGCACTGAGACCAAAGTCATGATATGTAGAAGTAGCAGGGTTAAAGTGATAAAGAAGATATTAAGCCGGCAGGTAGGCTAGGGTGCATACCATATATACTTCATCACAATTCCCAGAAGAGATGCAAGATAGGCTGAAACTGAAAGTATCAATGAATTGATGCGGCTGCATAAAAGGTTCCGCATGTTAGCTTTAATTTTAATGGTGCATTCTTGTCTGGTGCAGAGGTGATGAATGAATCAATACATGTTTTAAAAACTCAAGTAATCCATTATATGGAAAAGATAATGAATTATTACAATGTACATGATGATTACTAAACTCAACAAGAATATTTTAAACAGTAACATATTATCATGCCAGATAAAAAAATTGATGAAGAGAAATCATTTCCTCAATGCCCTGACATGGTGTAAGTTCAGGCAAAGAAATTTTATGATCATCATGTTGTTCATTAGTTAACCACATCGAATGAGGAATTACTCGGTAATACAAGGATAACAATAAGGTAACATGTAAAATATAATATATGCCAATGGTTATTTGCATGGAAAAATAGGGTCAGGAAGAAGATCATCTCATGCAGATTGGATAAACAACTTGATCTTAAAAAAACTCAAATGTGTTTCCTAATGACTTTCAACAGTAAGTAAAACAGTTAGAAGGGAATATATATCAGTGACTTCCAGAAAAAAAGAAAAGAGAGAGGGGAAAACAATACCATCTGTATGCATATTTTTCAGAGTGACAGCATTCATTCAGCCAAGTTATGAAACTGATGACACTCATAAGTTGAATTAGAAGAAACACCCTGAAAGATGGCCCACAATATATATATGCAACCGGTCAAGGTATCACTACCATCTGCAATAGTCAACAAATTATCCTGAACAAAAAATACAACGTGAAAGCTTACCCAGCGCCGAAATGCGCTACCTTCCCTTCAAAAGCAACCAAAACTTGAATCAGCAACAGAAAATCTCTTAACTAATGAGCTAACATGCATAACTAAAACTTACCTTACAACTAAATAAATGCTGAAGGAATGAAGAAGGGAACCGCCAGCAAAACTATACAGAGTAAGATCTTGGCAGTCCACCACTCAGAGTGCCATGAATTTCTAGGATCCTCCAGCTTTTAGTACCGGCAGTTGACAGAAACATAATGAAGAAGAATATCTATGCTGAAGTTAAAGGTCAGCCATTTTATATACGATGTAGTTGACTTTGTCACGTAATTGTTATGGTCTAAGGGCATGCAGAAAACTTGAGGGGGAGTCCATCGATTTTAACAAACAAACAAAAGCGCAGCTCTCTTAATGTAGCTTCTAAGAGTGAACCCATCATACAAAGGATACAAAGCAACCAAAGCTAATCCGCAACACTCCTTCCGCACCTAAACAGTAACGAGTACCTTCACATTCTTTTAGTCCTGAATAGATGCAAAAAAAAATTCACAAACATTGCCAATAGAATTTTAAACTGAGAATACATTGCTTGGAAGGAAAGCACTTACGTTGGAGCTCTGCGAGTGCAGCATGCCCATAGTCCCGGACGGTCCAGGCAAGTAGGCTGGTAACAAGGAACATGAGGCCATACACATATCTGGCCATAGAGGGGTTTGGCCCAGTGCAAAACTGAGTGCAGCATGATTCCTCCATGAAGTTGTTGTACCTCTCTCTGGTGCTTGCACCCTCAATGTCCATTTCATTGTGTGTCATTACACGTAATGCGAAGATCCAAAAAAGTGTAAACTTCGTTCCTACAATGCAACACAAACTTAATTCATGAATATTGTGATTGATACAGCAAAAATGGAGACAACACAATATTCTGCCCATGATAGGGAAGCGTTCAATTCGTTAAAATTACAAGCAAAAATAGCATATTACAAGCCAAACATAGAAAATATGTATATCTTTATAAATCTCTTGATTGAATGTACACAACCTACAACACCTACATTGCCAAAAAGAAATTCTTTCTGAAACACCCCGTTGCCATGTACCGTTGTTGGATGTGTCCAACCATGGTTTATACCTTTTTGTGATGTGATATCAATAAAACAAATCTCTCAGGGGAAGTTTAGAATTTCACTGTATATGTGTATGTAGTCACACAACCATATACCTACAGCAATGAGAGCACATACCAAGTAACGTGATGCGCAAACTGAGAGTACTGAGGTATCAGGAGATGGTTAAAGGATGACAAAGTCACAAAACAAAGAATTCCATGGCCCTTCATAAAGTCTCAGACATTCCCCTCAATACAATTATACAAAGACCGGATCAACCTGAAGTAGTTGCCACGGTTAGAAGCAGTTCCCTGTGACCTTAATTTCAGGCCCACCGTCTATCTATCTATCCATTACATTAAGCAAATTTAGAGAATTTTTTTTTTTCTAAGTTCTCTGTGACCTTATTAATTTCAGGCCCACCATCTATTTGATTCTATCCATTACATAAGCAAAATTAGAGAGAGAGAAAAAAAAAATTTAAAAAAAATGAGAATTAACATTTTGACCCACTTTCAAACTTTTGAGATTTTTAAAACTAATAAAATAAAACCAATAACAGTAATAAGCAGTGGGATGACAGAATTTATTTTTAATATTTTTAGAAAATTAGGATCAACATTTTTTTTTACTTGTTTTCATATTATTGGATTTTAAAATAATAAAATCAAATCAAATAATAAAGTAAAATCATTTATAGGTACTGAGGTGAAATGGTCATTAACAAGAAATGAGATGGAGTCCATTAATTTTATTCTCTCCGTTTGATATTAACTATTACATTTAAGTTTTGCACTAATATTAAAACTATCATTAAAATTTTTAAAATTTTTTTAAAAAATTATAATAAGACATTATTCCTATTAATACACGAACCTGTCTTTATTTGAAACAAAAAATAAAATTAGATAATTAATGCATATAAAATTTTTAAAAATTATAAATAATATGAAACAGAGAGTAGAGATCAAGAAAAGAAATTATTCCAGTGCAACCCTCTCTATGGACTACATGGCAAAAAGGAAAACACTACAGACTACAGTATTATGAAAAATAAATAAATATAAAAATGCTACGCACTGGATCTAATGCCTGCAACCCAGATCATTCCGTTACTAATAATAATAATAATAATAATAATAATAATAATAATAATAATACGGCATTTCAAGTTTATATCCCAGTCCCTGTTCATTTAAAACAAAATAGAAATAAAAAAATGGCAATAAAAAGCAATCGAAGTATTTAGATGATCAACCACATCGATAAAGAATAAGAAAAAACATCAATGCAAACCACTCGAAGGATTTATTTCCAAGAATCAAAGAAACCATAAATGCAAATAGGCAAAAGTCACTCAATTCTTCATCGAGATCTCATAAAAGAGAAACAAAAAATTCACCTCTGTTTCTTAAACTCCCGATCGATAAGCCTCGTTGAAGCTGATATATCCTCTAGATCAGAACAGAATGAGAGCTCTGTTCCATTCCCAGCAGAAATACACAAGAAAAAACATATTCAAACTCTAAAACAAATAAACTACTCTGAATTCTCTTCAGATCTTAAGAAAAAAAACAAAACAAACGACAAAGAGTTCACCTCCGATCGTGGCCAGTTCCCGATCCGCAAGTTCACGCTGATGCTTCCCCTCCTCCTCCTCCGAGCTCCTGCAATGGCCGCAGAGAGAGGGAAAACATATTCAAACCCTAAGAAAAACACACTATTCTGAATCCACTCCCGATCTTAAAGAAAAAGAAACAAGCAAAAGAGTTCACCTCCGATGGTACCAGTTCTCGATTCTTTCCCACCTCCAACGAGCTCCTTCAACCGGAATGACGGTGATCTCACTACCGATCGTCACCGATGCTCCTCTTCCTTCCAGCTCCTCCAATGGCAACAGAGATATATAAGAACAACAGATTCAAACCCTAGAACAAATACCTCTTCTGAATTCTCCCCAGATCCTTAGAAGAAGATACACCGCCCCAAAAGAGCTCACCACCGATCGCATCCACCCTCGATCCCCCGTTTCACTGTTGCTTCTCCTCCTCCTCGTAGCTCCTCCAATGGCGGTCGATCGAGAGAGAGAGAGAGAAGAGCAGGGAATGAAGGTAATCTTGCTTCCTTTTCCCGCCTAATGCTTTCCTTGGCGGTGGATTCGTATCTTCTTGAGGAGGCTATATATATATATATATATAATCATTATTGGTGATCATTGATCCTTCATGATTAGCAAATCACAGCCGTTGATATCGTAAAGGCAAAAACAGACCCCTAGTTGTACGCTAGTGAGGAACCGTATCATCAGGACCGTTGACAACGTGGATGAATGGATGGTCAAGATGAGAGATTATAATGAAATGAGAGCACGCAGTGTGTGCTTGCAAGGGATATCAACCAAAATGCTTTGCTTCTTTTGTGCACTTCGGCCGGTTGTCTAACATACGCTACACGCCAAGTTAAGAGCAACACTTCGCGCATGAACTTTGATGGTTTCACCTAAGAATAGCATAGATATGTATAAGTTTCAGCAGAACAAGTGAAAATTAAGCCGCACAAATGAGAATAGAACTGTACTATAACTCAGTTACCAATAAATCATGTGGTTGTGAATTTTGAAAGTTTTCACATAATTCACAAAAAGCCAATAGAGTATAGAATATCAATTATTGAGTTAGAATTAATTTGGTAGAATTTTTAATCCACATTTAAATATGTTAAGTCAAATATGATCATTTTTAACAAATACTTAATAAGCTTAACATGATGCGTGTCTCATAATATATATATATATATATATTTTTTGACAAATTAGCGACAAACACCTTTTTATATAAAAAACCAAAAAGGATTTTTTAAATTTTTAATTTTCTTGAAGTGCCTTGGACCAAGCACTATGAAACTTTACTAAAGAAGAGAGAAAGAGAGAAAGAGAGAGAGAGAGAGAGAGAGAGAGAGAGAGAGAGAAAAGAAAAAGGTATTAAAGGAAGCAATGATTTGAGAAGTGTTTTGGTTACAATCATGTTGAAGGCTCATGCAATAAAAAAAAAATAAACCCTTTGCACAATTTGATGTTTATAAGTTAGCAAGAGTTGGTGATTGCGTCCAAAGAGAGAGGGCTGGCAAAGACTAAAGAGAAGCTCAGCAAAAGCTATGGAATCTAAATAACTTTAGCACCATAACCACCAAAACTAAAGCAAAGTATATGTGCATGTTTTTCAGTCTTTATGCAGGCTTTAGTAGTGGCTCTAAACCAAAAGTTGAATTGAAGAACTGAAAGAGAAATAAAATTAAATTTCACACAACTCTAATAACAAGGAATCTTCACAATTTTTGTGATTCAACAAGGCTTTATGATGGGGAAAGAAACCTGAGAAATCTGGCAGAGTGATGACATTATACCTGTAAAATTGACCAGATCACTCAATTAAACAAGTTGAAATGAAGAACTGAAAGAGAAATAAAATTAAAATTCACACACTCTAATAACAACAAATATTCACAATTTTTGAGATACAACATGGCTTTATGATAGGGAAAGAAACCTGAGAAATCTGGCAGAGTGATGACATTATTATACCTGTAAAATTGACCAGATTGAAAATTCATGGCGTGAAGCAAGAAATTCAAATTTGACTCATGACATGGCAAAAGCTGTAAATCTGGAATCTAATATCAAAATGTTGGCAGAGCGTGTTGAAACATAGATCATCCGTCAACAACTCACAAATGTACCACAAAACAAAGAAAACTAGATACTTTGATAAATTGAACATCACCACAACTCAACCTAACTTAATCAATGTAAAAGCTAATCTGAATCATATCAAGATCCAATATTAGTCTAAAACATCAGAAAAATGAGAGTTTTCAGTCTCAAGTGTGTAATGCCCTGGTCAATTAGAATTGTCAGAATATGGAAATAACTAACGAAAGATTGATACATACCATGGTATTCATATCAAAAGAAGCCATACCTGCATTAATCAACCATGATATTATTCACAAAAATTAAGCTATCCTTTCGTCAGAATAAGAGGTATGCAAGCAAGAAATACTTGTGCTAATGTAATACACTTTGCTAAAAGAAGAAAGTTCGGCAAAGTTTTCATTTAATGCTTAATTATCATCCAGATCATTTCCCACTCATACAAGTATGGTTAATAATGCCCCAAATAAAGGATAAGCTCACTAAAGAAGGCATTTCCGCTAATGCAGATGTACCCTAATTCTAACGCATCAGATAGTATGGACCAACAACATGCCAAAAACGTTGGATGACTATAGCTTGATGACCGGCAGGTAATATATATAACCCCAGATCCTTCTTGAAGACGGTACAGAAAAAGCGGCGGATAAAACTAGAATGAAACGGCCCCCAAACCTACCAGGCTATGAAGAGAAGAAAAAAGAGGGCAGTCAAGATGTCCCTTTTCAGTAAGCACCAGAACCAGCAAGAGTGATTTTAATCATCAGAGGCCTTCGGGGAGTTTTCAGGTGTCTTCAGAATAGCGGTTTCAGCTTTCTTTCCTTTATGTGCTGCTACAATTCCCCGGAATTCTTCCACAAAAGAAGCATCCTTGAATTTCAGAGCAAATGTAGAAAGCCCATCTTTCCCTTCGCCAGCACTATTGATACAAGCAAAAGTAATGCCTTTCTTCTCCATATTTGTTAGTGACATGTCCGGGTACAAGCTAGCGTTCAAGATCAACCGATAGTTTCCTCGAGCCCTCATTATGAGCCTCGCTTTCTCTAATCCTGACACAGAGACATTCACTTTAAGTTCACCCTTACCCCTTTCCTTCCAGCCTCCATCTAAATACTCATACAATATCGCATCGGCAGTAAACACAGCTTTCTCATTCTCTTCCCCCGTCTCAATGGGCACTTCTGGCATAGAAGTGATACCACTAGTTCCACTCTTAGCAGCACCAGCACCAGTAGATCCAAATAGTTGAAAGGAAGATTTTTCATTGTTAGAATTCCCAATGCCGAAAGAAGGAAAAGTTGAAGTTTCACTATTAACCCCAAAAATAGAACCAGAATTTCCACCAAATGTAGTAGATCCATCCTTGGAATTTGAGCCAAACGAAAAGGAAGAGCTTGAGAACCCTGTTCCTGCAAGTCCTGTGAATGCATTTTGGCTGCTAGACAACTGCTGAAATGAACTCAGGTGTGCAGCTGGTCCAGATTTTTCTTCCAGGTTGCTTTCTGGCTTCTCTTTTTCAGTTTCTACTGTAACTGCCTTCTTACTTTCCTCTGCAGCCTCATGGCTAGATTCTTTGCCTTCTTTCCCAGGAGTTGTTTCTTTAGCTTTGGCATCAGTATATTCCCCTCCATTCTCTACAGTTTTATCCCCTTCTGTCTCATCATCTGCATTGCTTTTCACCTTTTCTTCAGCCACAGATACATTAGTATCAGTAACATCATCAGCTTTCTTTCCATTTTCTTCCGTTGCAGTAGCTTCTTTGTCAGAAGTTTCATTTCCAATTTGCTCACTGTCTCCAGATTTCCCAGTGTCTCCAGGTGTAACTTCAGCAGATTGGGACTGGACATCAGTGCTGGAAGTTTTTGCAACAGCATCAGTTGGGTTAACCAAGCAGATTCCCGCAAAAGGGTTCGATGAAGAACCTGTTGATGATTGGCTTCGTTTGACCTTAACTATTCTTCTTGTTGCTAATACCTCATCACTGGCTCTCTGAAAAGTCCCTATTTCTGACTCAGGTACATCATCATCATCAAGAGTGGGATCATCTTTTGAGATTTGTCTCCCAGCAACTCTCTTCTTAGTTGCAGGTATGGCATTTTCCGCATCCGCCATTCAGATGGAATTGAACTTATAATATTCTGGTAATAATAGCCAAAGATATGTATATCTCTGCAATAAAGATAATCACCAAGCACCTCAGGTTACATAGAAACATGCAATAGATATCCCAACAACTTCAGACAGATAACAAAACAAGTGAAATGAGCAGGAGGAGAATTTCTGGTAATAGCAACATAACCACAAGTAGGAAATATTTTGTTAAATAGGTGCCTTAAACATCATTAGCACCTTTAATTTGCTTGACCTCCATTGTGTTAAACAAAAAACTTCCAATGATCATTAGCTACAGCCAATCAATCACCATTTGCCATCACCAATTGGCAGAAGGCTTTGCACTAAGAACAAAAGGATAATAAAATATTGTGTGAGAAATTGAACAGATATGACATGCCATCTGTTGGGACAGTTCTATATTTAGACAAGAACTCCATTGGCTCATTGGAAGAAACATACAGACATCAATAGAGATGAGACACAACTAACGAATAAAACCCATAACACGATAAGAATCATATCCATCATCAACTAGCAAAGCAGCGCATAATAAAACCAGTTTAAAAAATTTGGCATATATCGCATGCTTCTTGTTTAATTCGGTACAAAAAGCCTCTACAAAGGGGGCAACTCTCCCCCAATACAACAAGACCTCACAAAGGAGAAATCCCAAAAGCCCTTGGCACAAGTGACAAGGTAGTTACCCCTCCATTTGTGAGGTCTTCCATTCCAGCCTTTGTGCTTGCAGATTATAATAATTTATTTCCAAGCCTCGAACTCCTTTATCTAATACTATGATCTTTTCAGCATGCGAAAACTAATTTACACCACTGATTGATTAAAAGAAAAAAAAAGTTCAATTTAAATCATCAAAAATCTTTACAGAACTAATCAATATCAAGCAAATCAAAAGAAAAAAAAACTCTAGCTATAAATAACTTTAGAGAAGACCTTCAATTCCTTGCACCTCCGATCTAACAAGAAAAACAGATTCCCCAAAATCACAATCGCAAAGAAAAACAAAACCCTAAGGGCTAATCCTCATCCAAGATGCAAAACTGATTCACATAAGACAACAAAAACCTTAAAATAACTCAAAAAAAAAACTGAGAACAGTGAAAAAAAATGCGGGGTTTTCCCTAAATTCGTGCAAGTCTATCAATCAAGAACAGCATCGAAAGATAAATCACGAAAAATGGCATCAAAATAGATGAAAAATTACCCCAAAACAGGGAGCAAATGGCTGCGATTAGGGATTAGGTTTCCAATGTCTCCTCTTCTTGGGGCTGCCGCAAGAGAGAACGAAGAGGGGGCCAGAGAAGCGAGATGAAATCGCGAGCAAGACTGATGGGGGCTGGGAAGAGAGGGACCAAAGCCAATTGTTTTTGCCCTTGTCCACGTGGATGAATCCTTACCGTCTATTTACCATCATATCTTGATCAGATGCTCGTTAGTTGCGTGAGTATGCCGACTGGCTCACAGCCGTTGGATTGCCTCGTGATGTAATTCTTGTCTAAATTATTTGATCCGATATTGGGCCTAATTGAACTGAGCCCAATTTCTCAGGCCCAAAAAAGAAATAGTAAATATTTATTTTATTTCAGTTGTGTTATTCACATAATTTATCTATATTTATTAATAATAAAAAATGTCAATATACTTTTGATTTGGATACTATTTATCAATATATATATATATAAGTAAGGGCTGCTCCTTAGTTTCAATATATGTAGAATAACTAACTCAATATAGTTATAAAGGAGAGAAAATAAAATAAAATTCAAAAGTTCTTCTTCCTAGTGGATATTAAATGTTATTTAAACTTGAGATTAATTGAATAATTTTTTGTAAATATTTTTTCCACACATTTTTAAAAAAAAATAAAATTTTGAGGTCCATGTGTAGCTAGTTTTTGTGGCCAAGCCCATCACAACCCATGAGCTTCATTCATGGCCCACTAGTTTCAATGCATTTGATCTTATGTGTGTTGTTATTTTATTAAATTTTAATTTTAGAAAACTAAAATAATTGTTTCAAGTAATTACAAAAAAAAAAATCTGAAATTTTAATCAATAAAATAGTTGCAACATTATAAAAAAATAAAGTAAAGTAAAGCTTTATTGCAAGAAATTCAAAGATAGTGAGAATGAACAATTAATTGGATCTCATTCTCACTTAATTAAATGTTACTAATAAAGAGATGGGATGGTTGTTTATTGTGCAAAACTTTACCAAATTATGAATTGAATCACTAATAAAAAAGTTTTCTATCAAATCTCATTTAACACAATGCAAGAATGTTGGGATTTCAATCACTTTAAAATGCTTGCCAAGCCTTGTTGTACCCTTTCTTGTATTAATATATAACTTTATTTTATTGCCTTTCTTCAAGAATCTCTTGGTGTACATAAAACTTTAATATATTTTAAAAAAAATTAATATAAACTTAATCAGAAGTTTATCAGATTTTGAGATAGATCAGTACATCAGTTTTCATGTTTATGATTTAGCAAAAAATTGTAGTCTAATAACTATTTTTTAAGAACTCTAATTTAAATTTAATCATAGCTCAATTACACTTTGGTTGGGAATATGTTTAAAATTAATTGATATGTTTTTCTTCCAATTTTTATAATTAAATTATGTAAGCTTCAATTACAATTATTGATTAATTAAAAATTAAGAGAAACATAATTAATTCAAGTCTACCATGAATATTATACTTACAAAGCATAAAAGAATAATTGTTTGGTGCAACTTTGACAAAAGTTCTTGACATAAACTTTATTTCATATAAATAATTTTAAGTTATCCAATAAAAGTTTAGAGGCATGGTATGAACAATGAAACAACCATTTCTCTAACAATGTATTCATTTTTATAAGAAGGGATTCAAGGAGTTTAGAGTAAACTTCTTATCTTAGAACATAGGCACTAATAAATTATTAAAAAAATAAATAAATAAATAAATTGACATTCCACATTGTCTATGCTTGATGTCAACTCTTTTGGAAGATGACTAATTCTCAATGAGGATTAGTAATACAACAAGTTTATATTAATCCATCTGTTCATATTATTTGTTACAATATATTGGATAAATTATGCATACATTGTACCTAAGTGTATCTTAAAAAAAAAAAAACTTAGGCATAATGTAGCTCCACTTGTTTTATCTCTAATAATGTTCATAAACTAAACTTAAATGTAGAATTGAGACTTACTTTTGAAGTTTAAATACCTACAAATATAATCAAATGCACTTTATATAAAAGTGTTTTCCAATTTTTTTTATATTTCCATTTGTTCAATTTATATATAAAAAAAAACATACATCAAGTTTTTCTCTGTTTGAAATATCAATATAATTTAAAGTACAATATTATAACTCAACATTTTAATTTAAGTCCAATTTTGATATAAATTAAGATACAAACATCTATCGGAAGGCTCGATACAAAAACTAAACTTGCCTGGATTAAATCTTCTAATAAAAATTATTACAAATTTAGATTAGTTCACCTAGAGTTAAAATTAATAAATTTTAAAAATATATAATTAATATATAAAACAATTATTTTTTAAGTCTTTAATCCATTGATTTTCTAAGAATCACATGTTTTAAACCAATCTAAAATGAGATACTAACACTTTTTCGATTGGATTTGTTTTTTTATACATAAAAATTTAAACTCAGAATCATTTAACCGGTCCAAATCTTTACCTTTTAAATCGATCATTTTTGGTGTATCATAATTGATCTTCATCATGACATATCCAAATACTAAGCTTGAAAGAGATATTTTAAAACCAATTAAAATTGGAAAGAAAACAAAAATAAAAGCATAAAAATGGAGTTGCATGGAAGATAGGGCGATGACCTAAATGCCAAGTCAATAAAAGAAGCACATCTCACATGGGAGAAGAAAAAGTAAGCTAAAATGAGAATAAATGCAAACATTTTATAACAATGTCATTAAAACCAGTGGGGCTTTATCCACCCTGGCGGTAGTTGCCACCTTCGTCCTTCCAATAGAATCGTCGGCAAAGTTCACTTCAAACACACAGTTATATTATTACTAATGTTTTTATTATTAATTTGGTTTTATTTTCGTTTTTTATTTTTATTTTTCGACAAATAGATTTTAAACGCCATAAAAGAAATGAATGACGTGTACAGATGTGAAGGTGAAGCTCAGGCTTCATTAGTCAGATGTTGTTTGTCTCTGTATGTGAGTTTGTTGTTGTGTTGTTATGGTGTTTTGGTTGTTTTTTTTTCTATTTTATTAGTCGATATTATTTCTGATGAAATGTTTATTTTGTGAGGTCTGTGTTTTGTTTGTTTTTCTTTAATGCTATTTGAGTGATAAAAAAATATATCAACAATCACTTAGGCTCTCATTATATATATATATATATATATATATATATATATATATTAAAAGTTCGATCTTAGATTTTTTTTTTACAAATAACATACATAAGGAATTCAGTATCGGTCAAAAAGCTGTTGGGCATTATTGTTTTTTTCTATGAATGTATATGTTAAACTTTAAATATATAAAATAAATAAAGGAAATAACATATTTGTAAGACATGAAAATAATTTAAAAAATATAATGTAAAAATTAAATTAGTAGATATTTGTAATTATATTTGCGGACCATTAGATTTGTTTATTAGATTTCTTCATTCATGCATGGGCCACTGCCATTAATACTCACGGCCAACTTTCTCTATACTTAAAGTACATAGATGAACTATTAGAGATCCATTGCAAGATATCCATTATAATAATAATAATAATAATTATTATTATTATTACTATTTCTTTGTTATTTATAATCTTATTTATATTATTTAGGAATCTTGATAGTACTAGTATTATTAAGCATGAACAAAGCTTTGTTAGATGAGGTTGATTGTATCTAAAAAGATAACCGACAAGACTGATATTTGCATGGAAATGAATGCTGAGTGGTTTTAAAAGTTATATTCTTTCATGAAGTAGTGTTAATTTTTAAATTTTTATTCCCTCAAAATTGAAATCAGTTAAAAAAAAAAATTGTTGTGGTGAGAGATGGATTTAAAAAATATTCAATAAAAACTTTATATAATAATATGTCTATACATAGTTTATCTCAAAACTTAGAAATATAGCAACTATATATATAATATTTTAAAATTAAGATTTTGTTTATAATGATTAAATCTTCAAATATAAAAATAGAGAATTTTGTATATGCCTACGTCAAAATGATTTATCAATATATTTCAATATATACGCACATAAGATTCATATAAAATTATAAAATTTATTTCAAAAATTAGGTTTGTTTAATGAATGGTTATAACTTTAAATAGGAAAATATATAATATATTACCTATAAAAAAAATTAACTCTTCATCAATGATAATGAGCAAGTTTACTCAGTAGAAAATACTTAAAAAAAAAAAAAACAGAGTTCATGCAAGGCTCAATCTCAAGAATTCAGTGGAGCAATTAATAATAAATTTTACCATATTGTAATCAGATTTCCAACATAATTAAGCCACCATAAAGTTATATATATATAAATAAATAAATAAAATAACCCCATGATTTGACTTGAGATGAATAAAGGTAAAAGTGATTAATTAGCATGTGCATAGCTAGATAGTGGAGAGACAAAGCCGCTCATCATGCTTTGAGGTTATATCTATAATTTATATAATAATAATAATAACTTAATAGATATGATCTCCAAGATATACATCCACACTAAAACAACAATAGCTTTCAAAACTAATAGAAAACCATAATAATAATAATAATAATTAAAACAAAATAAAAGAAAAAGAACCATGTCTCCAATGATCCAATCACAAGCACTCTAACTTTCATTCAAAATCAAGTGATGGCAACCAATGATAGGATTCAATTAGGAAGAAAAGAAAAGAAAAGAAAACAATCTAATAGAGTATTCAATGTTTGCATGCTTTTATTCTAATACACTTTGAGAAGCAAAGGCTGGAGATAGAGACATCATGGCTTAATTAGTCAATTAATTTCATATTTCATCCACTAAAATTTATAGCAAACATGACATTGTGACATGAATTAATTGCCAGATACAAGACTGTTATCTCTGACTTGAAAATGAATAAAAAATTAAACTTAATTAATGGTTTGAACATTAGAGTATTATTATTATTATTATTATTATTATGCATAACAATAATGATAGCTAAAACAGCAGAAAACAGCAGAAAAAGAGAGTGGAAGAAGAAGAAGCACAAGCAAAATGATAATGAAATGAAACACAATAGAAAGGAAGAGAGAATGAAGCAAGAAGAAGAAGAAGAAGAATATATGAGTAATAATAAAATCATTCATATTATGATGAAAATGAAAGAAAGAAACAAGGTATAACAAGGAAGGAAGATGATAAATACCACAAAGTTGAACTACTTAAACTTTGAAATCTCAAACTCTATACATTCATTTGTCTGCACCTAAACTGTTCTCTCACTCAAATCTGTCTCTGTCTTCTGTCTGTCTTCTCCCATCCAAATTTATTCACAAATCTCAAATTACCCATAAATTCCAAATCAAATATGAAGAGATATATCCCCTCTAAACATCACTGCCACCTTTCAAGCTCCCACAATTTCATCTCCATTTTTGGGTTTAACAAGAGAAAGTAAAGGATTGGAATGAATGAGAGGATCATGGCACAATGGAGTATTAGATAGAAAGAACAGCAAAGAAGACAAGCAAGCAAACAATGGAGAAAAGGTCTGAACTTTGGTTACAAATGTTAGGCAGGAGGGGATGAACTCTCAAAAGAATCAATAGAAAGGTGGAGGAGGTGGGGACGCGTACGAGATTCCGGTGACCGGAGGTAAGGGGCCTTCGTATACAGGTGGAGGAGGTGGTGGGGTTTCACAGGGCAATGGAGAAGGTGGTGGTGGTGGTGGTGATGAGTAGATGTTTGGTGGTGGAGGAGAAGGTGAAGGAGGAGGAGGTGAGTAGTAATGATAAGGTGGGGATGGTGGTGGAGGGGATGGTGATGGTGGTGGTTTGTAAATGGGTGGTGGTGGAGATGGAGATGGGGAAGGAGGAGGTGGGGGTTCTATGCATGGAGGTGGGGGAGGAGGAGGAGGAGGTGAGCTTGGTGGAGGTGGTGGAGGAGAGTAAACTGGTGGTGGTGGAGGTGGAGGAGAGAGGTATGGGTAAACGGGAGGTGGAGGGGAGTGTGGTGGAGGAGGTGGTGGAGAAGGTGAAGGTGGCGGAGGAGAAGGAGAAGGCGGCGGCGGAGAATAATAATGATAGGGAGGAGGCGGTGAGTGGATGGGAGGAGGGGAAAAATAGAGGAGGTGGAGGTGGTGGTGATGGTGGTGGTGATCGGACGCAGTAAGGCGGCGATGGCGATGGTGGCGGAGGTGATGGTGGTGGTGGAGATGGAGGTGGGGGCGATGGTGGCGGAGGAGATGGAGGGGGCGGTGATGGAGATGGAGGTGGTGGTGATGGTGGTGGTGGAGAAGGAGGTGGTGGTGATGGTGGCGGAGGAGAAGGAGATGGAGGAGGAGGCGAGGGTGGTGGCGGAGGAGAAGGAGATGGAGGGGGAGGCGATGGTGGCGGAGGAGAAGGAGATGGAGGAGGAGGTGATGGTGGCGGAGGAGGAGGGGGTAAGATGACCGGCGGAGGGGGAGAAGGAGGAGGAGGAGGAGGGAGACTAGGAACGAAAGGAGCGCATCTGAAGGAGTTGCAATCCACCGGGTGAGACAAGAAAGACTTACATTTGTCGGCGGACCTCTGGGCTGGGCGGCCAGGCAAGCAGTTCCGGCGATCGTCGAAGGACGGCACGGCCAAACACTGCGGTGGTTCACCTGTGAAGAAGTTGTAAGAATAGGTGAAGTTCTTGAGGTGTGGGAGCTCACAGATGGACTTAGGAATGGTGCCAGAGAGCAAGTTGTGAGCGACGTCGAGCTGCTCTAAGCTCACTAATCCTCCGAGGGAGTCCGGCAATGGTCCGACTAGTTTGTTGAAGCTGACGTCGAAGACGGTGAGGTTCTTCAACCGGCCGATCTCCGGCGGGAAGCAAGAACTCAAACCATTGTTCAATAGAAGGATCTCGTTGAGCCTTGACATGTTGCCGATGCTGGAAGGGACGCAGCCGTGGAAGTGGTTGTTGGCGACGACGATGACGGAGACCGGTGAGTTGCCGAAGTTGTCAGGAAGGTCAAACACAAACCGATTGTTATTGATGAAAATGGCGTCGAGATCCTTGTCAAACAACTCCTTTGGCACCGTTCCTTCGAACTCATTGAACCTGAGATCCAAAAACTTGAGAGACGGTAGCCGGAGAACAACGCCGGGAAACTTTCCGGCGAACCGATTGTTACTCAGATCAAGCTCAAACAAAAGCTTCAACTTTTCGAACTTATGAGGAATAATGCCACAAAACCGGTTAGAATTAATGTGAAACAAAGTGAGATCCGTGAGAAGACCAAGCTCTTCAGGGAGATAACCGGCAATGTCGCCGTGATTAAGGTCGATGCCGGCGACGACGAAAAGGGAAGAGTTTGAAGGGAGAAAAGCACAGTAGACACCAGTATAGTTGCAAACGCCGGGGCCAACCCAGTCGCCGGTGAGGTTCAAAGGGTCGGAGAAGATGGCGAGTTTCCATGCTTGAAGAGCGATGTAAGCGTTGCGCTGGTTCTCGTTTGGGAAGTGGAAGTAAGGTGGCACTGTCACAGCTTCGCCGCGGTCGCTGAACTCGTCGTTGTAGGATAGGAGTTGGCGCCGGCGAATGCGAGCCGCGTCGGCATCGGAGAGCCCAGTGCTGGAGAATGCACTACACGACAAAAGTAGGAATGAAAGAAGAAGTAGAAGAACAAGTATCCAAGGTAAGCCTTTTGCCTTCATCTCATCCTCAGTTGAGGCAAATGAGAGAAGCAAATCAGATAAGAGATGAAAAGAAGAAGAAGAAGAACAAGAGAGAGATAATAAGAGGAGAGAAGGAAACAGGAAAAAGATATCAAGAAAGAGAAACAAGAAAGAGGAGCAGTGCAAGGCAGGACCCTGCTGGTATTTGGTTTCTTGCTTTCTTTCTTTCTATCAGTCTATCTCTCTCTCTCTCTAGAGTGTAGACTGGGAAGAGAGAGGGTTTGTATGGGGATTTATTTGGGAGAATACACCGGCTATTTTGTTTTGTTAAATGTTTTGGGTGGGGGGGTTTATTATTATAATTTCTCAAGCGTGTTTGTTGTGTTGCCACGCGGTGGCGTTTATTGCTTTTTAATTATTTTAATTTTTGTGTGGGGTTAGGGTCGGGTGTTTGGAGAATGCTTAACTAACTTGTTTTGAGTTTTAAATTAGTGTACGATATGGTAGAGTGAACCCGCGGGTGAGTTTAACAAGGGAAGGTTTGTAAGGTTAGACTTTGAATCGTATTCGCTTTGCAAGAAGGCAAGGAAAAAAGGTTTGGTATATTGACTGTTGAAGGTATGGATCCTTTTAAAGTGATGATAATAATAAGTAAGTATTTCTTTTTTATTTCTTTTTCTTTTGCCTTATTTTTAATAAATTAAATATTATATAATTAATTAATTCTTTGTGTGTGTGTGTGTGTGTTTTTTTTCAAAAATTCAAAGCGTTTGGCTGTTTCAGTGGAGAGCCGGTGAAACCGCGGAATAAGTCCAACCTGAAAGGCTTTTACTTTCCGTTGCCGGCCTTGCTTTTTCTTGATCAAATTCCTTAATTACCCTTGAGGGGTATAACTGTCATTTCAGTCATGCATGCATGCATGGAAATGCATGAATGGATATATATGAATGGGATGGTGGTGGGGGGTTATAAAGTGGGGAGATGGGACCCACAGGGAAGGAGGAGAGATGACAGCCGTCGAGCATGTGAGTGGGTCCCACGTGTCACGTCCTGCACGGTTGGATCGTCGGCGCCCTCTCTTTGTTCGTTTGCCGCACCGCGTCCCGTGATAGCAGCTCGCCACGTCACCATCTCATTAACCTTGGTTCTGGAATCACATGGTTCTCGTTCATCGGACGGCGGTGAGCTCTTGTCCTTATGATCCGACGGTTGATGTAATAATATTTCAAATAATCACATTAGAACCAGTAAACGAGTTCATTATCTCTTAATTTTTCTTGTAATTTTAAATTTTTCCATGAAATTATGTTTTAAAAGACCACCAAACTTTTGTAGTGACTAGTGACTCTAATTATTTTCATTCTTAATACTTAATCTTTGAAAATTGGTACTATTTGTCAGATTGAGTAAGGGTTTTTTTATTATGATGCAACTTTAGTTGTTATCAAACATTGCCTGAACTTGATAATTTTATTTATTTTAGAGTTTTTAATTTAATTCAAAAATTAATTGATTCAATTATTTGTAAGCTTTGCTCCAAACAAGGGCTACCTCCACATTAATATGTTTTTTTTATTATTATACATTTGGTGAAAGGAAAACTCACCAAGTTCTCAACTAGATACAATGGCTTGCTAATTATGCATAAACAAATAAATAAATAAATAACCATTGAAGTTTATTTTGTTTTGTGTTTAGTTATATCTAGACTTATTCAAAACGATGTATTGTTTTGCTTTCATTTAATGCAACTTGCAATCAATGTGCCAAGAATGCTGATTCAAAATTTAAATACAAATTTTGGCCTTTTCTTTATATATATATATATATATATGAGTGGATCATAATGTACTTTGAATATAGAACCATATCACGGAAGGAAAATAAAATAAAATAAAATAAACTATATTATGAAAATTCATTGTCAAATTGTCAATGTTTTTAAAACCGGACCGGATAGTGAACCGGTCTCATATTTGGGTCACGGGTCAGTCGGTTCAACCGGATGACCCGTTTTGGTCGGACCGGATGACGTCATAAATAAATAATTATCTTAAATATTATATATATAGAATATATATATACATATAATAACAAACTTTTATTATATTTTTTTAATCATAATTATCTTAAATATTTATTTTAATATCATTATGATTTTTATCAAAAATAGTTGAAGATTCAAATAATTAATCTAGATAAAAGCAACAAATACAATTCCCTAAACCTTTTATTTTTTAATCTATTAATCATAAATGGATGATGATAACTACATAAATTAAACAACTAATTAAATTACTAATTATGTGAGGATGAGACAAGGCATGAAAAAAATTCAAAAACAAAACTAGAACTAAGTATGATTAATTTAATTCTCATATTTGATCATCATTACCATTAAAAATAAAAAGTATAAAAATAAAAATAAATCCTAAATGATCTATACCTCTTAAACAATTTACTAAGTCTCATACTCTAAACTCCAAAGCTCCAAAAATCCAAATAATATTTTCAACAAATCAAGACTCAAAAAAGTATCGTGAAATAAAGAAAAAAAGAGCCCAATTCATGCCCTCAAGTCCTTTCTTTAAAAAAACAAAAACAAAAACAAAAACAAAGAAAAACAAAAGCAAAAACAAAAAAACAAAAAACAAAAACAAAATAAAAATTTGAAAACCGGGTTCCATCCGGTTTTTGGTCCGACCGCCGGTTCACCGGGTTTGGCTGGGCTTTGACCGGGTTCAAAATTCGGTCAACATTAATCTAAAAACCGGATCGGCTATGGGTCGGCTTCGGTTTTTCCGGGTCCGACCGGCCAGTCCGTCCGGTTTTTCAAAAACATGGCAAATTGTCTAACAATCTTTTTCATATTGCATTAATTTATCTGAATATTTAGATATTAGTTTTTTATATCTAACTAAACAACTTACATTTCATATTTTATTATGATCAATAAAATTTTACGGTCATAATTTTAATTTTAATTTTAATCAAGCACAAAATATACTTATATTCAAATCACAGATTTGAGTCATCGATACTTTGTATTAATCACATTCCTTTCTAATTAAATTTATTTAATTATTCATCATTTTCGCTTATCCTCCAATGAAAACATAATGACAATGCATTGCATTCCATTATATAAAATCTCATAATTGAAATCCTAATTCCCCTTATGAAAATGGACCCCAAAAAAAAAGAAAAAATAAAAGGGACCACCAATGAATGACTTAGAACCAATCACCATGGACGGGTCCCACCCAAAATGCCAGCTCAGCAAAAGAACAAGCTCCAACTCCAAGCAAAATGAAGCAAAAAAAGCAAAAGCCCTTCCAAAACGGACAGCAATGCATTTTGCAAGCTGGCTTTCCCTCTTCTCACACCAACCCACGTAATTACATGGGGGCCCATTTAAGTTTGGGCCCATTGGGCTGGGGCCCACATTCCATTCCCCCATCGACCGGTCCTAGCCCAACGACCCGGTTGACCGCACAACGTGCCGGCCCGTCTGGGAGAGGGTATCCACATCCTTTCAACCGCCACGTGTCGGTTAAGTGGGTCCCAGAGCATGTGCTCCCAACGAGGTACGCGCCAAATAGCAGGGAGTTGAGAAACAAAAGCCCATGGGTTCCTCAAGGACGTCATTGAGTAAATGGTCTTTTAGTAAATAATGGCAAGTGGCATGGGTGTTATAGTCTTTTTATATGGGTAGGCGCAATGGTTTTTTAGTAAATAATGGAAAGTGGCATGGGTGTTATAGTCTTTTTATATGGGTAAGATTGGTGGGGAGATCGAGGTGGAGAACATTAATAACGTAATTATGTCCGTTTAATCTTCGAATACGGAAATCGCGGCGATGAATTGGCGTGAATTAAGCTCCGCGGCGCCCGCTTCACGGGATTACATCGCCCTTCATCAAATGCAATGTATGTACGTATGGATGTATGTATGCATGCATGCGTGCATGCATTTGACATCAGATGGTTAAATTTTATTTTTTAAGTTTTAAAATCTTTGGAAAAAAAAAGAATTGTAGAAGCATTGACTCAGTCACTCGGTGTGTTTTACTTTCTTGGTTAATCATTTATAATTAATATTTTACTAATTACTCTTTTTTTTGGTTGTTTTTATTTATCTATTTTAACTAAATTATATTAATTAAGAAGGTTAATTAAAATTAATTGGTAATATAAAATTTATGAAAATTATGTTAATTTTTTAAGATTATTTTTATTTAAAATATATTTTTTTTAAATTATAATTGTATATAATTTATTAAAAATTGTAAAAATATATTAAATATAAAAAATAAATTTTAAAAATTAATATTTAATGCTATACAAATTTTTTAAATAGGCAAGTAAAAAAATAAAAAATCTCTAAAATAGCACGAGCAAAAAACACTGGACAAAGTAGTATTTTTATTTTTTAATTATTTAATTAATTAATTTTCATTAAAGAAATTTAAATTTGAGTTGTTACAAAATTGTTGTATGATTGAGAGGTTTTTACCCATCTCATCTCAATTTCACACTAGGCTCTTGTGAAAGGGGGGAAGTAGACATATACAGTGTGGGGACTAACTTGAGTAGTGAGTTGTTGATTGGGAACTAACTAGTTAAGACTATTGATTGAACAAAGCACTCAAAAGGCATCACATTTTATAAGTGATGGGAACTACTCAAAATTGTAGATATGATTTTTTGTTTCTATTATATATTTTGAAGATTTTATCTTGGTAATATTAGCAAAGCAATGCAACACATGCATTTTATTATTTTAATTTTGTTGTTGCTTTATTTATTTATTTATTTTTAATAAATGAGTGGATATTTGATAATGGGGTATAGAATAGTACAATGGGAGGGGAGTGGGTTGAGGTTGTGGCTTTAAATGGGATTGTTGGTGATATGGTAGGATAGTGTTTTATTCTGTGCCAATATGAAGTGATGTATGACCAAATGATGCCCTTGGTCTTGGGGTAGTAGGTTTGTGGCTCTTCATATGGATAACAGAGAGGATCATAACTGAACTTTGGTCCACTTGGTTAAATGTTTTCTTGAGTGTTCTTGGGCAAACAATGAACAATTGCTAGTTATAAATGGTTAAACAAATCCTTAAAAAATTAAATAACTAAGAAATAAAAAATAATAATAACCTTTGGATCTAGTTTATTTTGTTAGATCCAATGGTTGTAGATCAGCATTTTTTTTATATTTTGCTTAAACATGAAGATACTCAAATTTCAATGTGTTTAATATTATATTATGTTATCAATTATTTTGGAAAATAGAATTAGATGAATATTCACATGAAATAGCTGAACACTTGAAGTAGCAACACTCACGAGGGAAGCCATGTTTACATTGGATTTTTTTTTTTTTAATTTATTTGTTCAGAACAATGAAGGCAAGAAAATTCAAATTTATGTGAAAAAGAATTTGTGTATATATTTTTTAAATTTTAATTTGGAGAAAAAACACATGCCACAAATCTCCCTAATATTGAATATTAATTGATTATTAGCTTTTAATATTGCATATATATTAAATCTTCTAATGAATTATTTCACAACAAAATAAGACATACACGAAAGATGATCCCACAGACCCGATTCTATAGTAATTATGACCCGGTTCTATAATAGTTATGACAAAAGTAAAATGTGGCTTATTCTCAACCATTAATTTACTTCACTTTAGTAGATTTTAGAACAAAAGATAATAATTTTTTAAAATAATTATTCATCTACCCTTATATCATATAATAAATAAAAAAAAATAAAATTTACAAATACATGACTAAAAATAAACCATGTTTTGGTCTGTGAGAATCGATTCTACTGAATTATTTTTTTTGATATGCATACTGAATACAAATATTTTTCTTTAATTATTAAAAGACATTTAAAAAAAAAACCATCAAAGACTGACTATTTTTATCTGAAAACAAAATTCCTTATTTTCATTTTCTAAAAGCTCCAAACAAAGAAAGCATTCAATAACACAGCAATGAACCCATGAGCTAATAATAAGTAAGATAGCATTGAATAACAACAGTTGAACGGCTTCTGGGGAACGCGGTCCAATGATGAGCAAAAGAGAACACGGAAACACTAAAAAACGAAAATGAAAAAGAACGCATGAAGTTTATGTTTCTCATATCATAAAATAAAAGAAAGAAAACGCTTCTCACTTTCAAATGAATAGGTCCAAAAGGGCAATGGTTTTTTTTTCTCAAAGTCTTAAGTTCCAACCACCTTCAGAACCACAAACATCCATGTTTGCCAGCTATAAAGCACCCAAACCTATTAACAACTTCTTCTACTTATTCTTATCTCTTATGTTTTTATATGCAGAAGAGTATTCCATATCAAGTATAATACATCACATCACATCAGAAAATACCTAAATGATTGGTCACTATGCATTGAACCAAAAAAGATTTATTATTATTATTATTATTATTAAGCAAGGACTGGAATAAGTTGTGAAAAAAAAGAAAGCGAAAGATGAAAACATCATAGATAGCTGTATTGTGAGACTTGGTATGAAGAATAAAGAAAGATGAAAACAGCTGGCTTCTTTCTCTCTTTCTTTATCTATTTGCATGATAATAAGAATCTAAAAAGTTTTAATAGATAGTCAAGCTTTGTGATGTTACACTGAATCATAAAATAAATGATCAGGCGAATGATGAGTGAGAGGTTTGTATTACCAGAAAGGGACCACAAAAAGGCAAAGAACAAGGTTGGAGATGAATCCATGATGTGTTTTGGTTTTATCTCTGCATGACCTGGTGATGATCCAATAGAAAGAAGAGCACAAGATTAAATGAATGACAATGATTAGTAAGGGATTAAAAAAAACTACTTGTAATGTATTGTGTTCTTTGTGACTAGATACATCACTAGAGTTGTTAGAAAATAGAAATGGTGCCATTTTTGTACTTTTATTTTGGAGTTAAAGTCAGCATGGGATCATAAAAACACAAGAGGCAGGCACAGCGTGCAAGAAGAAAAGTACTGGAGTTCATGGCAGGAACTGCAACCAAATTTATTAGTCTCTATAGAATGACAAACAGTCAGGCCTCAGGTCTGCTTCCAAGGTAGGTCCCAGGATGAATCCCTGTCTAGCATTTCTGAATTTGCATCCACCGACACACTCTATGTATAATAATGAGAAGTACTGTCAAAATATTAGATATGAATGTACAAAGGATAAGAACAATGGAATGGTTGGTAGAGAAAGAAAAATTAGAAGCATTATGGTGTCAGTACCTGGTGTAAGAATAATATGCACATTAATCATTAATAATAGACTTGCAATTGCAGTCAATGGGAAAAAAAAAAGTTTAGTTTGGCAACACTAATAGTGTATGTCCAGGTTGACAGTCATGTTGGAAGCTGGTGACAAGATGACTATTTCTAATGAATCAGCACTCGGAGTCAGTGGAAAAAAAAACTACATGGATTATGTATGCATTTTCTCTAATCAAATTGTGTTGATTTGATTTTGGTGTCTAATAATGCAAGGATTAGCAGCACTAAGTGCATATCCAGGGTAGTGGGTATGTTGGAACGTGGTGATAAGATAAATAATGGACCAGAACTTGGAGCAAAGTCCCCTCTATTGTATGCATTTTCTCTAATCAAAGGAGGCTGATGCTTTGCATTAGCAGAAGAATGAAATCATTGTCTAATCACACGAGAATTAGCAAGACTAAGTGCAAATCCAGGCTAGCAGTATGAAAAATTATTGCCTAATCGTGTCTATTGCCAAGCAGAGACAAAGCATTTGATTATTCCACTGGATTTGTTTGCTGAGTCCCCCCTACAGACATGACTAAAGCGTTCTTTGTAGATTCCCATAAACATTTGGTGAGAAAGAAATTGTTCCATGAGAGGGACAACTGAGCTTAACCCTATTCCTTTGAAGAGAATAATAATCGCAATGCAATAGCAACCAATTGTGGTGGTCAGGCAACTTGTTCATATATGAGAGAATCAAGAGCTGGTGGACATAGGATAATGTATCTTAACAACTAGATGCCTATCTTACTAACCAAATGCTAAATTTGCAAGATAGATCAATATAAGAAAATTAACTGGTTTTCTTCTATATGGGAAAAGCATCAGAAGTTACCTGAGAAATGGGTTATGATTGCACTAACTGGATGTTCATCTAGTTTGGCTGTTAATTATGTGGAGTCAGCACTGCAACCAGCAAACAAAACAAAGTCAGGAAGGAAACTCTATCCCATTTATCATCAGCACAATCACAAATAATGAACAATGAATTGACATGAACGATATTTCCTGGCTAGAGTTAAACCTGTGAAATCTGATGTTTGTAGAGTTAAAAAAAAAGAGGATCATATGAGAGCATATATATATATATATATATACTCTACATTTCAGATGAAGTTTATTCATACAAAAGGTAGTTTAGTAGAAAATGGTGATAACAAAACAGGAAAACAAAGAACCTATGGAATAAATTTCTTAGTTCAAAGAAGTAAGAAGTAATCAATGACAAGCACCCCATACAAGAAAATTGACATCAAGTGATAGAAAAAAAAAACTTCCCTCCTAACAGAGCTTTCTATTATTTGCTCAACTTTGATAGAAGTCCAAATCCAACATTTCAAGGAAAACAACCCTGATTTTAACAGTGCTAGTGAGACATTCTACTCTGATAAAAATAACTAGCTGTCAAAAACAAATTTTGGATTTTACACTTGCCCAACTAAATGATTGCTTTTAGCTTGATGGGGTTCCTGCATTATTCATACCCCACTCTTCCTCACCCTCATTCCCATTAACAAGGACAGTGCCATCTGTAGAATCATCAGCATCAATTTCAACTGCTTCCTCTTGAACGTCATCCAGTGCATCTTCCACCATCTGTAGATGTGTTAAATTAGTGTGTAAAAGCAATAAAAATAGGTTTGCTGGGGAAAAAGAAGAGTAACTACAAAAACTGGCTACAAAGTTGACAATTATGGTCTTTACTTACCTTCAGATAATATAACAATAACATGAAGAAATTATCAAGATAAACTAAGGCATATTCCCACTGCATCCATAATCAGAACACAGCATTACCATATGCATCCAGAAAGAATGCAAGTCTGTTGGAACAAGATATGTTGTCAGGTAATAATGAATAAGAGTTCTTAAGCAGATATCCTGCTTGTTCAGATACAACTGTTCTTATTAGTGTACTTGGTTTAAGGCAATTTTGCATTCATATTTAACTTTTTTATTTTCATTTTTCATGAGAAACATCCCATGAGTAATTTTGTAATGGCAAAATGTCCTAAGCGAGGTGATCATGCATGTAAGAAGAGACTACAACACAACGGGAACCTACAACATTAAATAAAAAACACACACTCCATGAAGAAGATACTCTAACGTGAAGAGCCTTTTTGAAATTTTCCTAATAGAACAAAAATTTGTGATCCTCCCAGTTGGGCCTGATGCAGCTATGAAAATAATTACCTAAACAAGTGGATTCAATGTTGTGCACAATAAATATGTAAAACAAAAATCTTGAGCATGAACCCTCAGCAGCTTACTATATTTTATCCCACAACTATTTCCTCCCTTGTGAAGAATAGATTTGTCAACCAACAAACATTTCCATTTCTCATCCTGAAAATATTTCTATTCAACACAGATAAGGTTCTCAACCACTTCCCTGCTGCTAAGAAACATACCTCATGTGCAGAATCTCCATTTTCAATGTGCAGATCCTCCTCTTCATCAAGTTGCATGTTCTTGAAGGCTTCAACAAGATTGCTACTTTGTTTCTCAGAAAAACTCAAATATTCTTTAGCAGGAGGATAGTCACCTCTGTTCCAGTGTAAAACCATAAAAAATAAAATAAAATAAAAATAATAGGCAGACTTCAGTTGAAATAATCTATATCCGCAGGTAGAAGGCTTGGTAATAAAATTATTATATACCCATCTAACGCCTTATAATTACAGAAGGTTAAAACGTGACTAATATTGACCACTTTGAATAATCAGTTACAAACTTCTCGTTACTTATGGACTTTCTAAATATATTACGTTATGTTATTTCCCGATGTGCTTGTGATGGCAACAAATTTTACTGTGAGAAGAAGAATGAACTTATAGATTTAATCCATGTTGGGTGGAGCATGAATGAGGGAAATATCAAATGCATACAGATTGGAATGGGTTGGCAAAATTAGCGCCCAGCTCACACCATTACCAATCCCAAGGAGACAGATTCACAAGCCAAATAAAGTACAGTGATTGAAACACAAAAAATATCATAACACTTCATAAAGCACCTTTCATTGGCAAGTTTAGATTCAACTGCAAGAGCAACCTGCCAATCCTCGAATAAATTGGAGAACTCCTCAGGATCAGCTAAAGACTCTGCAGCTTTAGGGTTGACCTTTAGAATAGGAATGAGAAGCATAAGTGACAGATTATTACAAAAGTAAACCTACTAAATGTTGTACAATTTCAAGAACCAATAAGCTGAGAAATCATACAAAATGTTTCTCAAATCTAATTGGGATCATGCAACCCATGCACAGAAGTCCAATAGGAAAAGCAAAAATTAAATGCAACCTTATGAAGATCATTTTTCCAAAGAGCTACAATCTCAGATACTTTGCTAGGGAGATATGACCGTGCCAACAATGCAGCTTCTGGAATACGATCACTGAAAAAGAAGATACAAAGCAAAGCCATTAATGATGGGAAAAAAAAATTAATTCCATGGACAAAAACATGGGAAAGCAGAAGCCGCTGGGAAGTTACACCAGGATGCGCTATGCTCAACGGTTACCTTGCCACCAACAACTGAAGACATTCCTCCAATTTACCCAACATAAATAAACAAAGAAAAGCAACATTGTTTTTTCCTTGTTCTCTAGCTAAAGTTGAAAGCTTATGAATTCCTTCTGCATCTCCCAAAGCGGAGTATAGGAGTAGCAAGCCACTCAAATCCATTGCTTGAGATAAACACTCCTCAGCCATCTTTAACTGCATAAAAGACATTTCACAGATGAAAAGAGCAAGGGGCCACTGGATAATCATTTGATAGCCAAGCAAGATTTGAGAAGAGCATTTAACAAGTTAGCACATCCAAATGCACTACATATGTTCAAAGCCCGAAGAAAATTTGTCTCATCAAATTGAAGTAGAAAACCATCTTAGAATCACCTAAACTAAACAAAAACAAATGGCACTTCCCATATCACTCATGTTATATTTCTAATATCTTTCATAGTCCTTCTGTATCCTATGTTTTTGTTGCATAGAAAATGCTTTTCAAACTGACATCTTTTGCAGTAGGAAAACACAAGACGAAATTCCAGAATTTCAAATGGCATAAAATGAAAATGTCTTGTAATAATTGAATACCTTTCCAATCGACATGGCAAGCTCTCCCAATTGCTTCCATTTAGATTCACTTTGTACCTCAATAGCAATTGTCTGCAAAAGCAAATCGTATTGGTGGTTCAAATCATCAATAAAAAAGTGTGAAAAGGTATGAAGCATGTTTGCTACAGATAGAGCATAATCTGCGCCAACAAAAACCCAAAAATTTTCTTGACACCAACATGGAACTTGACTCTAGGTCTAAAGAGTTCGTCAGAGTACTTAAAACACTTCTATTGATTATTGTCAGCTTGAAGGGAACACATGAGGGTTGATGCTGATTCCTGCCAAAAACCAAACCGGCAAAATAGAAGCTTGGTACAGATTTAGGATAGATGTCCAGAAATTTCAAGGTTGGCCTAAGTCATTCGAAGATTCTGAACTTGTACTGCCATAGTGTACTAGCAGCTCTAGATGAAAGAAGGAAAAAATATCAATGGCATAAACCTATCACATCAAAACTAAGGTATGTAATACATGCCAAAAATGAATCAAATACAGTATGAAGCATCTGAAACATTATATTATTTATCGCAAAGGAACGAAGAAAACCCACCTTTGCAACATCCAGTTTCCCAAGTTGTATGGCCAGATCAAATTTGTAGTTGGGATCTGTTGCAACTTCCAGAGCATCCTCTTGCATGCCACGGGACTCAAGGAAGTGAGCAATGCTGGCAAACAGCAAATTCCAATCAAAGATTGTCTAAACAAAGCTAAAACCAATTCTCAGCTATTAATGAAGTTCGGCATGATAAGGAAAAAAAAAAGAAAGCGTTGGAAAATACTTGATACAGATTCATGTCTGTATGCAATAATATACATACCAACATAGAGGATATACCTATTACGATGTTCTTTAGGAATTGTTGGTAAAATTTCATTAGCACGGTCTAAATCTCCTCGCATGACAAGAGTTTTATATTCGATCAAACCAAGAAGCAAAGTGTACCCCATAACACTGCAAAGGAAAAAACATTACTGATGAAGCTGGCAATGGAAATATTACATAATTTTCAAAGTGGCTTCTTAACTGACTTGAATTCCTTGTCAATGAGATAAACCCGACTTTGACTAGCAAGATATCCCAATAAGTACATAGGACGATCCAAATGGTACATGGTGGTAACCTGCACTCAACCAAACAATCAACAATTTCGTTCTTGTTATAGAAGCATATAGTCAGATAGCCCAAAATCAAATTTCAAAGATATCTTACACATACCTCCCCACCAACACAATAATTTAGTCGGGAAGAAGAGTTATTGTAAATGAAACAATCACCAACCCATAGTCCAGTTCGGACCCGCTCATTTATTTCATGGAGAAGTTCAAAGGCATCATCCACACCTTGGTCATCTGCTGATTTCTTACTTTCTATATAAGAAGAAACAACGTCCCTCTGTTGAAATAAACCACTTCAATCTGTCAAGCAAAACGAGCTCACCAAAAATACATGCATATGAGCAGCTATAAGTCATTAAAGGCAAAAAAAAAAAGGGGGAAAAAAACCCAGAAACCAATTTACTTATCTTCAGATTACTACCAAAAAAAATGAATAGAAAAAAATGCAAGAAAGTACAACTCACTGCACATACATTGTACTTTAGGATGTAGAATGATGTATCACTAGCAATTGCCAAAAGGTCACCACTGTCAGCCCAGTAAAGGTTCTGCAAACCAGCAAGCAATAAGTTGCAGAACAATCTCATGGAAGGAGAATGATTAGGATGACAAAAACACAAGGGGCAAACTTACTTTGACATTGACATCGATTCGTCGAATTAACCTGCATTCAACCCAGTCATAAAAGCAGATAAATTCATTGGAGCACATTGCAAGTAAAGTTCCACCAAAAATCCGTTCAGCAGAGAAGGTTGGCTGAATACTCTTCTTCTCCTGATAACCAACAAAAGCATCAACCTCAGTTTCAGTCTCAGTTCCAAGTCCCAATTTTTAGTTTAAACTATCATACTTCATGGTTGCAAAATTATTGTGATAAGATCAACAAACATGCACTTTTGAGATTTGACTAAGTAGACAGAGAATAATAAATAGAAAAAACTAGATAGAAGCCTGACCTGAAATGTCTTACTGAAAATCTTTATTCTTGAGGTGCTTTCCCGGACAGCATATTCTCCATCCACAGACCAAACAAACTCTAACGCAGAGCCAAAGGATCTATTCCTCCAAGCTAAAGCTGTATATATAATATACTCCCCATCTCCGCAAACAACAACAAATCTTCCATTGGGATTATGCTTTAAGCTCTGAACATTAAAAACAGCTATAGCAATTATTGTTCGTAATGAAAACAGAACAGTGGAATTGCAAGAACCATTAAACTTCAAAGGAAAAAAATATATTTTAAGGGTGGCAGCATCTAAAACAAAAGGAAACAATGGATTAATAAAGGATCTATTCATTATACATCCTCAACATATAAACATACTTGTGGATAAAGATCGCAACTTCCCAACTCTTTCACAGTCAAAGGCAATCTTTCACCGTCTGTGACCTGACAACAATGGAAAATTCAAAATTTCATTTCAACTCTAATATAAAATAAATGAACTTGCCTAGTGATGTATTAGCATAAACAACCTCAAAATCAGCACCAACTGTCTTAATATTCACTGTTTGGATTTCATTATGCTTTGCCCATATGATTTTTCCACTGCTGTCCATACTAGCAACGGGTACTTCACGACCAAGTTTTATTAGGACAGTCCCTTCATCATATCCAATTACAACTCTGTGGAGTACAATTGTCACCAAAGTTGAGCATTACAAAAATGGCTACAAGTATTAAATTTTAATTCAGGACTGAATTATGGAAGACATATAGATATGACCATAAACTTAAAGAGATCAAAAATCTCATTCTGTCGAGTGATTAACAATCATGGCATGCAACATATTAATAATTCTATATTTACAAGCAAGACGAGACAAAGAAAGTAAATAACCTATGCTACATTTCACCTTCTTGAGCCTTTCATGTATCCCAAAGCCCAAACTCGTTCAAGGCCATAATTTAAAGTGTTCTCCAGCCTACAGTGAAAAGGAAGCAACATCAGAAAATTCTCATTTTAGGAGTTGAATTGCCTGAAATAGATTGAAAAAACAAATGATCTCTGCTATGTACGTAAAGGTGCCTGAGTTATGAGCCAATGCCGGACTGCATGATCAGGTTTGGAAAGAAATCACAGACAAGAATGGCAGAAGATATATGCATCTCAATACATACACACATGTAATTTGTTTTGACTTGTGCTCATATGGAAAAGAACAAGGCCCAGTTTTCACAGACAGATTGGAAAGACCTCACTGTCACTAATGCATTGATGATTTACTTCCTGAAGATTGTGTCTAAAAAGTTACCTGTATGTTGTGGAGTGCCATATACGCACAGTTCCATCCTCTGAACCTGTCATTATGATGGGAAGCTCTGGATGGAAACAGACAGCTGAAACATTGTGAGTGTGGCCTTCCAGTGTTTGAACACAACTCTTGGTTTGGTAATCCCAGACCTGATTCCACAAAATTTTTAACCATTTAAGTTTTTTAACAAAGCAAGAAAAAAACTCGTTAATGATTAGATGGAAATGGAAACTTACCTTGGCAGTTTGATCATCTGAACCAGTTATCAAATATGGCCTATCACCACCAGTAAAGTACTCAACACAGTTAACTCCCTTTGAATGTGCATCTAATGTAAAATTTGGGTCTGGAGAACCAAGATTCCAGATCTGAAAGATTAAGGTTTTATGTAAAATGAGAGCTACATGTATAGACGACAACAATAGAAAAAATCAAATGTACAACTCATTTCAGATTCAAACACAAACAAAAATTGAAAGACCTTTATAGTACGATCAAGGGAGGCACTTGCAAAAGTATTGGTATCTTTTGGGTTAAAAGTAACTTGCATCACATAGTGAGAATGCCCCTCAAAAATCTGAGTGCACGACCAGCCCTTGTCCCAATCCCAAAGCTTTATCAACATATCATCGGACGACGACAACACATATGGAAGGGTTGGATGGACTGCCACACACCTGATGTAATCAGTGTGTGCCTCAAAGACTTTAACCTTGTCCATTGTGTTATAATTGTAAACTCGAATGAACATATCATCTGATCCGGCCACAATCCACTGTTTGCGGGATATAAATTTTGCTGACCGTACTGAAATATTGAGAACAATAAAATAAGACGTACTTCAAACATTAACAAGACTGAGAAAGATACTAGGTGATCAGGAAAATACCTGGTAGATCAGTCACTTCGAAAGAGTTAACCATAGTCTGGCGTATAAGAAACAAGTTATGAATCATTGTCGTATGGGGACAAAAAAGCCAAATGCTTCAGAATTAATAAAAAAATTTCTACAGAACCAGATGGATTGAGATTTTGACAATGATAATGGCATATGGACAAGATAACAAATATTGAATTGTTTCTTCAACCTGTAGTAGCTTTTATAAATACAGGTATATGTTGAAATGCAGGATAAACTTGCTTAGTTTTCTTAGTTCTTACTCTTCTACTTTCAATTTAAGTATCAATATGATATGTAAGATAGTATTTCCTAAATCCAGGACAACTTTGGTGCCATACAATTTTCAATAGTTCCATTAGATTCTTAGGTAGAGAGAAACTAAGTTTCTGAAGAAGTTCACACCAACTCAAATGTAGATGCACTCACACATGTGTTTCTCCTGCTGTTTGTGACAGAAAAAGAGCAAATGCTATTTAGATTGACTATGAATCAATGATCATCCTCAACAAATGAAAAAAAAAGGTGGAGAAATTCCATCCCTTTTGTGGTAAGGCATCAAATACTTACATGTACCCAAATGCTACATTAACTAACAAATGAAACAGATAAAAAATGTCTTGACAAAGTGAACTGGTGTTTCAACATCCCTAAAAACTATGCAACAGATGAAAATGTGAGCAAGGGAGGATCAATTGAAATGCAAAAAAGTTGTTACCTGTGATTGATAATCCCAAATGCAAACACTTCCAGAGTATAGACTTGCAAGAATCCTGCACCAAAAATGTTGGCAAAAAAACCATATTTTAGCATTACCAAAAACTAATGAAAGATTTGCTACTGATAAGTAAGAAAAGAAAAAACCAATTTTAATTTACTAAAACAACAAAAAAGTTAAAGAGAAGCAATACTATCAGTACATCACAATGAAGTGCCAGAAATAAACTGTTACTTACCATGGCTCTGTTGGATGGAGATCTACTGACTTTACTCTCTCTGATCTTTGTGCAAGTTTTCTCTGATTATGATCAAATAGAATACCACTAAAATTCTCAATAAAGTTCAAAGGATGCAAAATTTAAATCCACACAGATAAAATCCAAGATCCAGCAAATATGGACCAAAAAAAGGAGAATTCCAATTACTCGTACCTTGATCTCAAGTCTGAGAGGCTGGAATCACCGCCACGAACACGAAAACAAGGAAAAACAAACAAACAAACAAACAAACAAAAAATTAATCAAACCACCATCAGCTGCCGCTCAAGACCAAGATCTCAACCAAAAACTCAATTCTATATCAGATCGAATAGCTCTAACATCAAGCTCAAATTCAAGAATACAATGAAATCTGAATCAAATCACAATGAATTCCACACCAGATCTCAAATCACCAAAGAAAGTACCATTTTAACTCAAAATCACTGAGCGGTGCGGTGAAGCAATCTGCAGATCTAGGAGCCGAAACCCAAGAAAACCCAGGTTCTCCGAGGTCCGCCAATGGCGGCGAGAGAGCAAAGAGAAGAAGATCTTCCGATCGGCGAAGGAAATAAATCGGGAAGGTGTTTATAATTATACCGCGTCGAGATTGAAAAATTAGAAAACTATATATATATATATTTTGATATTTTTATTTATTTTTCGTTTTTGCGCATATAACCCTCTAAAATACCATTTTTCTTAAACAAATGTATGTACTATGTATATACAAATCGAGTTGAAAGTTTTTCTGGTTTTGTAAGTGTTTATGTGCAAAAATTATATTATTTTGGAGAGAAAATGTATAAATAGAATTTGAAGCTGAGTAATTTTACGAGAATACCCCTTCTTTGAAGTTCATACAGTTAAGGCGGGGCCTGTACTGACAAGTGACAACCAACTATGAGCGTAGAATTTGGCGTACATGGTGTGGAAATATCAAGTGAGAACAAGGGTTTTGGGCTAATGGGCCGGAAACCCAATTATAATAATATGAATATATATATATATATATATATATATTTATTTATTTATTTATTGTAGACTAATATATATATATAATTATATGATAACACAGCTACTGCAAATGCTAGTAGATAAATAGGTAGTTTGTAGGTGATAATAGAATTCAGTTTTTCACAAGGGAAGAGACAGAGAAACGAGTTGAGTAACTGTTACAATCATAATTAAGGGCTTGTTTGGGATGGTTTTTAAAAAAAAGTGCTTTTTTGTTAAGTTGTAGAAGCACTTTTTTTTTTAAGTGCTTTAGAGAGTAAGTTAAGTGCTTTTTAATGTTTTATGTTTGGGTATGCTATTGCAAAAGCACTTTTATATGTGTGAATTGTTTGGATGTAGATTTTTAAAAGTGCTTTTAGGGATGGGAAATTACTAAAATGGGCATTCATAAGTTTTAATTAAATTACTATTACACATTGTTAATAATAATTATTATTATAATAATAACTTAATATATTATGAACAAAATAATAATAATAAGTAATAATTATCATTATTATTATTATTAAAACTTAATGTATTATGATTGTAATAATAATTATTATTAATTATCATTATTATTATTGTTATTATTATTACAACTTAATGTATTATGATTATAATAATAATTATTAATTATCATCATCATCGTAATTACTATTATAATGTGTTATGATTATAAAATTATTATTATTGTTATTATTATTACTTAATGTATTATGATTAAAATAATAATAATTATTATTAATTAATATTATTATTATAACTTAATGTATTATGATTAGAATAATTATTATTATTAATTATCGTCGTCATTACCATTGTCATTATTATTATTACAACTTAATGTATTTTGATTATAAAATTATTATTATTAATTATCATTATTATTACTATTATGATTGTTATTATTATAACTTAATGGATTATTATTATTATTATTATTATTATTATTATTATTATTATTATTATTATTATTATTATTATTATCGTGATTGTTGTGCTTGTTTAATAAGCACAAAAAAAAACCTTAAGACTTGAATTTTAAATCCCATGATAACAACAACAATAGTATTGATTGGAACAACAACAACAATCAACAATAATTAACAACAACATCAACAACAATGTGAAAGTTTTGCAACTTCTTGACAACCATAGCAACAACTAACAACACAAATATTACATTACATTACTCATATATTGATTGGAGAGTTCATCCCGAATATTGTTCCTAAGTGCAATTATAAGAAATTATAAGAAGACATTATAAGACAAATCAAATTTCTGAAATGTCAATTTTTTCAAATAATAGAAGACATTATAAGAAAAATGGTTGGCAAAAATTGATATCACAAAGCACATGTAAAATATGTTTTTGTAAAAAAACAAAAAAAACTCAATACTGATTTGAGACAAATAAGGTTGAGTTATGAGTTAAATAATGGGTTATGAGTTAAATATTGCATCAGAAATTAAATTACAAATAAGGTTATCTAGGGAATTTTATTATTATTTTTAGTATGACAACTTCGTTGATGGTGCCCACAAAAATCATTATGGTTGCAACACCTTGATGATAATGTCATAGGGTCTAGAAAATGAAATTAAAAAAAAGCCCATTTTACTCAAGGTTATGTCATGCCATTAAGGAAATGGATTCAAGTTCCTTAATGACATTAGATGTGCAATACGAACAGGAACCAGAAAACCTGGAAATTGATTCATCATATCCTACCTATCTAGCTAAATTTTCTCTCACAATTATTATATGTGCATCTGTTTGCAGAAGGAGGGTACTTGGGCATAACACATAATTTGTCTAAGAAGCTTATCCATAAATCCAGTTCAAGAAAAAATTTTCAAATCCCAACATGAAGCCACAAGAAAGCCTCAATTCATGCATCTTTTGCCTTTAAACCTAGTCCCATAATGTCCAACTCCCGGCGCAAAAGTTTCAGGTGCAGCATTTTCTCTTATGTCCATCATAGTAGGTGTCAAAGTTAACCAACTCTAAAAAGTCATGAAAAATTTGAGGCCCTTAGAATTTAGGACCGATTTGGTTACTTAAACTGGATATAAGTACAGTTCACTTACATCTAACTCAGGAACCGAGGATGTTAGCAGTTTGGGGTATGTTTACTTCACCTTACATCAGTGCAGACTTACACCGAAAGCCCCAAATTAAACAGTTTGAGTTATAACAACTAGGCAGCGAGTCAAAATGCTGATTTCTAACCAAATAAAACTCAAGATGAGCCTCAAATACACAAAAGCATCTTAAGTCAACTTTTTTCCAGCTGAAGCCTTAAGTGAAGCTTATTCACATAATTACGAACTCAAGCCAAGCAAACAAAAAATGGTAGAAAGGAAAAAAAATAAAACAAGGAATCCAAAAAATATACAAACATCAAACCAAACAAGTAAACATGTTAGTCATAATGTATTATTTTTACTTGCATGTAAATTCATATAGCCCCTTTGCTTAAAGATCACAAGCAGAAAAGTTTAAGTTTTTCTAAACCAAACACAAGGGAAACCATATTTGTACATTAGACCTGGGTAAAGTAAAACAAAACATGTACATAGAAAAAAAAATCTAACACCAATAATAAATTCAACACTAGGAAAAAAATAGCCTTTTTACTATTCACAAAAATCTATAGAAACAAAAAAACTTGAAGCTCGCTCCCAAAAATCCAACAAAAACTTCAAAGAGGAAAAAAACAAAAAAACCTCAAAAGATTTGGAAAAACAGGGAACATAGTTGAATCGGATATAACTAACTTTTCAAATTATAAATAAGATCGAGAGAAAGCCAAAAGCATGAAATCAAAATTCTAGGTTTATGTAGTCGAAAACAAGATCTGATCAACCGGAAGAGAACCGAGGATGTTGTCGAAGGGCAAAAATCACGACTTTTGCATCGGAGAGAACAAATCCACGAGAGGAGACGAGAGCAATCGGTTGATGTTGAGATCGAGAGATGAGGGAAGCATCGGGATAGCAACTTAGGGCTAGAGGTGGGGAAATGTTAGAAAAGAACATGGGCAATTTAGTAATTTTACAACCCACAAAACAGCTTTTGAAAAGTGCTTTTCTCAAAGCACCGCTGAGTAGACTTATGAAAAAGTCAGATTTCAACTTTTTCACAACGACTTTTACCCAAAAGCCAACACAAACATGGTTTTTAAAACCCAACCCAAACATGCCCTAAATAGTTTATATCAAATTATGGTGTATCCCCTTTTCACAGAGAAAGATAGACAGAGAAATGGGTAGCTTGTGTAATGTTGGGTATTTTATATCTTTATTTTGTAGGCGATCAAATTGCTGTGTAACCAATTTTTTATGTGTTATATTTTATAAGTATATTAAAATTATTAATGTTTATAAAAAATTGGTGTGCATCCACAATCAAATCAACAATTTGAATTGAAAAGAAAATGTTAGTAAATTTAAAATTTACGAGAGGTCGCAGCCTATTATATATATATATATATGAGAACCCATCATCTAGGGACGTCCCTAGATTTCAAATCTAGGGATGTCCATAGTAGCTTTATCGGATGAAAAATCGACGAGCTCTTATCATTGTGAGCAGTAGAAACCGCGTCTACGATGTTGATGCGATGATCGTGAGCAGTGAAAAGATGTACGAGTGTTTATATAATCAATCAACCATCGGACTGATGATCCAACGGGCTTAGATATAAAAAAACATCCCTAGATTTGAAATCTAGGAACGTCCCTAGATGATGTTTTCCCTATATATATATATATAAAGGACTTGAAATTTTTTAATTTTACAAAAATATCTCCAATGTGAAATTAAATAAGGTGGTACATAAAAATTTAAGGATAACTTCTCCCCATACATTATATATTTGTAGTTTACTAATTTCATGACAAAAGCTCAAATGAGTATTACTATTTGTATTTGTTTTGTATTTGAACTAGCTTAAGTTTAAAAAAAACTTTTAAGCTTAATGAGTAAAATATATGAACTCGACTTTATTAGGGATTGGTTGATATGATTTGATAAAACTCAATCAATTATTTTTTTTATTCATGTTAAATGATTTGGTTTGTTGTATGTGTATAAAATTTACTTGATCAAAACAAACGATGTCATGTTAACTAATTGATTAAAGCATAAATTTTGAAAGTAAAATCTTGAATCGATAAAGCAGTGTATTTTATTTTGTGTTAGCATTCGAGTTATACTAAACATGTTTCATATCTTAACTAAACAGTGGTTAATTCGTGTATTGATCTCAGATTGAATTATAGCGAGCTAAATTAGTGGGAGATTAAAAAAAATTATAGGAATAAAAATTAAATGGGTTGAACATACTTTAACTGAATTAATGCTAATTAAAACTAAATATTAAAATTAAATTTTATTTAATAAATGATAAAATATTTATTAAATACTCACTATAGATTTTAATGGGCTCTTAAACTAATGGGCTCGGAGCCCAGTAGCTACCATGCAAGTGACTTATCAGCCGATAACCATCATTGAGTTTCATAGTTGTTCTAAGGTCTTGTCAATGCTCAATGGATGCATTATGGGTTTTATGATATTCAAATTGTGAAGGTTCCTTGTATCATATCCTTTGTAAATTATTATTATTATTATTATTATTATTATTATGAAAAAAAAAATGTGTTGTTCTAGAATATTCAAAACTCTTTTTGGAAATGCCACATGAAATAATAAAATTATGTTTGACAATATATAGAGTAATATTTCACCACCTCTGTAACATGTGGTAGCGATATTTTATTTTATTTTTTAATTCAGAAGTCAAGAGAAACAGTAATATAATTGTGCATTGAAACCAAATCCTTTAAAAAAAATACTTCGATTATTTTTTTCATTAATTATATATTTAAAAATTTATTTTATAGAAGCAAAAAATATCGAAATGTTTTCTTTTAAATTTTTAATGTATTATAATTTACACCATTTGATCCTCATAAACTCATACTTTAACATAAAAATATTTGTTGTAATTAAATAATTTTTTTTTTGGAGAAATATAGACAAATTACAAGTAAATTATATCATTTTAAATTGGGAGGAAACTGAAATTTCAATACGAGGAAGGGATGGTTAAAACAAAGCATTTTGGACCAAGTATGAACTCAAAATAACATAAGTTTTCCGTGTGATATTTGGAGTGGAATGTACAGTGACTTTATGGGCAGAGCACAGAGGCAACAAAGAATGGGTGCCATTGGATGGACTTAGCTTTGGGTTGACGTTGAAAACTCAATTGAGGTTCATCACTTTGAAGCACAACATTGATGGATAGAGAACCATCAATGAATGTGCTTCACTATACAAGCTTTGCAAAATTGCATGCATGTGCTTCTTCTCTACAAGTGCTTTCTAAGTGGAAACAGTTGAAGATGAACAAATGGCAAGCATTGCATATCCACACATCTCATTCATGAGATATTTACTCAATAATTTATTTGTGTTTTTCCCTTCAAATATAAATAAATAAAACAAATTCATGTTTATCTAAAATTAAGATGTAGTAGAATCTCAAATATGTAAAATAATAATCGCTGATGTATTGAGACTCTGTTCTCTTTTTACAAAGATAATATTTTTTAAATAAAACAACTTGATCATAAATAATTTAAAAGTTTGTCGATCGAGTGGTTATAGTTTTAATGGATAGTTTTTACTTAGGAAAAGATGATTGTTGTCAATTCTTTTAATGTCATGTAACTTGAAGTATTTTTTTGCATGTGGTTGAATGAAAATAATAATGTATAAAGTCATTATCAAAAATAAAAAAAGTATATAATTAATATTAAGTTATCCTATGTTGGAGGCTGATGATATATATACTCATAAAAAAAAGTTCTTATATATATATATATATATATATTCCAGAAGATTTAGAGACCTCTCATTAATTCAACACTTATCTCGTGTATCAAATGCTATTTAGATCCTATAATTTTGTTTTCAAGGGCCACCATAGCTTTCACACATAACCCAAACCCACTCTCTAAAGTAGTGATCTGCCAACCTTATCTTAATTTGTGATGGTGAAATGAAAGCAAGATGATAAAGTAAAATGGATGAGCAATTGAAAAGATGTGTATTGATACAAATTTTAATTTTTCCTTTTTTTTTCATGACATTTTCACAATGCTCTAGTTTTCTTTCTGAATTTACTTATTTATGAAAGTTTTATATGCAAATAAATTATAAATTAAAATATTGTTTAGTTTTTATAATCTTAACAAAATGTGTGTTTACTTGTACACCCAGTAAAAAAATATTTGGTTATATCTTCATAAATCATTATTATTCACTCAGACATCTCTTTAACTATAATTCAACTCAAAAATTTTATGAAGAAATAAACTATACTTTTACTAGTTTCATCTCATTGATCTTGAAAAATGAAAAAAAATCAAACATCAATTTATATTTTTATAAAATTTATATATATATATATATATATATTCAGAGGTATATAAGCAAATATGATTTACATGAGAGTATATAATATATATATATATTAGCAAATTATTCAAATTTTTAAGGGACATTAAATCCATTTTCTCTGACTTAAAGCATTTAACTCTTGACATTGATATGTGTAAATTATTCCACGCTTGAGAGTGTGATTCTCTAATTTTCAAGAGAATGTTTGACTTAAGTTGCTTTTCAAAGCAAATTAATGTAGAAAATGTAAACCAATTGCAAGGTGACATGTATTTCCTTTGTATGGTATGATGGTATTTATCTTCCATGTTTCTTTTTCAATATGTTTACCCCAAAAGGAAAGGTTTAAAGGGTTGAAACATTATTTTAATGAAAGCATATTTTGCCAAATAAGGAAACATTCCAGGCCAATGCTTTGATATGTGAGTTGTGAGTCTTGTGACTTGTGAGGCTACTAAACTTCCAAGAAAACATAACAAAGCACAATAAAATTCTCACCATGGATGGATGGATCATGTGGTGTTTTCTTTGTGTTTGTCTTTTAATAATTATTACTACTTTTTCTTTCTCTTTGTTTTTATCATAGTAACCAATGATATGTAACTGTTTATATAAAATGTTTATTTTATTGAGTAAAATTCTATAAATTTATCAAATTATATATATCTTTTTAAAAAAGTAATTACATATTATTAGTTATGACGAACAAAAATAAGAGAAAAAAAAATAGCAATAATGAAAAAACAAAAAGTGGACAGGAATGAAAAATGCCACACAATCTATTAGGAATGAACAAAAAAGTCTAAATGAAAACAAACATCAATTAAAAAAAAGGCGCAAATAGCACTCAAAAGATTATTTTGAAAATGAATGGTTTATCTAAATTGCACAAATCCTTAGCCGGGTTTGATGTTATGCATTATATCACTAAAATTGATGAATGACTTAGGAAATAAGATTGCACTTGATTATCGTTCACCAACTTGAGGTTTTTTTTCATCAAAACAGCTTAAATTGAGGATAAAAATATAAAACAAAAAAATAATAATAATAATTAAAGAATTTCTACGATATTTTTAAGCCAATAATTTTCACTTAATTCAATAATAAACCACCATTTCATAAGATAATTGATCACCCTATTCTCCTCCCAACTTACTTGTTCACATCTCTCTTTTTAAGAAAAACAATTATTTTCATGACAACTTTACTTAAACCAAACATTGACTACAACTTAATATTTAACTTCAATGCTAACTCTATATACGAATAATTACTAGACTGTATGCTAAAAAGTATGCAATACCAAAAGCATTTAGTTAAAAAAATTAAGTTTATTTTTCAAGAAAAGAGTGATAAAAAACAAAGAATTATTTTGAGAAAAAAAAAAAGAAAAATAAACAATGAAAATGAGTGACCCATCAACTATATATGTATAAAGAAACAAATAATTGAATCTTTTTATCAAGATTCAGTGGACCAAAAGAAATGGATCAGAAGAATGTCACAAAAGTGAAAATGGGGGGGCCAGTCAAAGTTACAGAATGCCACTTGTGATTCAAATGGGTAAACTAATTAAAAGGAACCACTTGCTTGTAGTGCATTAGCCACTGATAACAAAGGGTGCTTACTACCTATAAAACATATCAAATAAAACTAATCATCACTATTACTCAAAGAAAACATAAAAGATGAAAAAGATGCATATTGGAATTTCATTGAACAAATTACGCGTAACGAGTTCTATATTCATCTTTCATTGAAAAAAGTACTTTACTAACTCATTTATGTTTTTATTAATTTTGATATATTTTTCCTCTTCCACTTCTTCACTTTTAATCATATTATGATTTTGATCCATAATTTTTAAAGCGTGGAGGGATGACAATCGAATGTGTGGAGAAGATATACAGGAGAATTCTATCAAACTCAATCAAAAGAGTACAATATTCTTAACTTATCCTAAAATAGTCATCTTCTTCTAGTTATTCATGTATTTTTTTTCAATATAAATAAAATAAAGCTCAACTTTTAATTTGCAAGGAGAATAGAATACCACACTTCTATTGTAGAGTAAATATTTGTTTTACGACAAGCATAATTGATAATATATATTAGATGAATACTTATTTAATACATCAATATTGCGAGCTACGATATTAACACCCACGATGATTATATACTTTTATAAAATATATATTTAAGTTGCATAACCTCTCTCTCTCTCTCTCTCTATATATATATATATATATATATATATATCATATCAACAGCTAAAACTCTCTCTCTCTCTCTCTCTCTATATATATATATATATATCACCAAACCACCCCCACCGCCTATCGTAAGGATGTTATATATAAGGATGCAGGGAATTACAAAAGCCTAAGCAAAGCATGAACAAATCATACAACCAAGAACAACGACAAGTTCTACTATCTCCTAAATGAATAAAGAGACACACATCATTAATAAGGAAAAACTTGTTCAACAAACTTATAAATATATAAAGTGCATGATGTGAAGCATCATTTGTTTGAGAAGGTTCGCATTAATTAAAGGATCTCAAGCTTTGGAGCTCGTAGGCGGTAAGCACGAGAATTAATGGCCAAGAACTAAACCACACGTCAAAATGTTATAATGATGGAAGCTTGAGAAAACATTTCACCGAAAAAGTAATTAATAAAATGGAAAAGGTTGTAGCACAGCATCTACTGACGGACACTCGGCATGGAATATCCATATCCACTTGAACTGTGTGGATCAATGCTCTTGGTATGACAAGCTATTTAGTGGATGAGATCAGTTTCAAGCTCAATTCACAGAGTTTGATTAATTACGCTCTCATGAGAGATGTTGCAGAGCCACGCATCCACTTGGTTCATCCTTTTCAAATCCTTAACTTTATATGCTATGCCCTTTAGTGATAGATCAGCACTCTATATCTGATATAAATGAAATTTATATACATATATATATAGAAAATAATGATAAAGAATCTCAATTTTATTCAAGAGAAGATGGGTGATAATGTTGAGCAAATGATGAGGGTGTTTATTATTAGGTTAGGTGAAGAATAACAATGAATGATAAAAGTAAAAGAAAAATAAAATAGTATCACAAATTTATGTAGAGATTAAAATTTAGAAAAATAAGTGCAAGAAGGAGGATTTCAGCACCCCAACAGAATCAATAATGGTTGCATCATGAGATCCAATCTCTCCACTGCCATCATAGATCTCAAAAGTTATATACTTCAAAACATCGCATAAAGTCACATTGAATTTTTAGCAGAGATTCAATAAGAGTTTTAGCACAAACTTCAATATTAGCGCCAGTTTTGATATTATTATGCTCTGTTCTTAAAATCAGCTTGCTTGGATCTAATTTGACTTCTTCGGATCATAAAATAAATTATCATGCGTATTGCTAGCAAATACAATAGTATATCAAATGGCACCTGGTTCCACTATAATATCATATAATAAGAGAATTGCTATTTTATTTCCTTCCCCAATTTGAGCTCTGGAGAGTTCAATCATTCATAGGCTGCCCACACTTTACTAATATGTGTATATATATATATATATATATATAATTGAATGATGAATACAAAATGGATAAATTATTTTATCAAAAGATACTACAACAATATGAATTTATTGATATGCTGAAGCTCTCTTTGTCAATATCTATTCAACAATCATTCAATAAATTTTCATATTTTGTTGATTTTATCAAAATATAAAATTAAAAATAAAACTCAAAAATTTGAATATACTAATATATATGTTTGAAAGTCATTTGACCAATCAATCCAACATCAAATTCAAGTTCTTTGCAACTAGTTCTTTTCTTAGCTAGAGTGGCAAACATCAAATACAAAGCATCGATTTGACTTACAATAGCGTTACCCTTACCAAAACCAAGCCCTGATTGAATGAAAAACATGAGACCTTTCTTTTTCATTCTTAACATTTAACAAGGCCGAAGGCCACCATCGATACGGCCAATCCACAGAAATCTCACCCGAGCATGGTAGCCCGATTTCTACGAAGGACATTTCCTAATCCATGCACAGGCCAGAGACGCTATCCTAAATACCATTGCAGATGCGTCTTCAATTCTTTACTCTTTCCACTGTTTGTTCATCGCTCGACATGATACCCGGTTCTGCTCCTTTTAATATGTTATTATTTTATGAATAAAACATGATATTGCCTTTGAA